>NC_133771.1:73029221-73092077 GCF_003597395.2 Chelonoidis abingdonii
TAATCCGAGTTGTTACTATCGATTTGCGTACTCCGCTGTTCGGGGTGGAGTCAGAATCGATTTAAGAGCCTTAGTAGATATTAATGAACGTGTTGTGAAGGGTTCAGCGATTAATCGATTTATGGCCATAAACGATTTTAAGCGCATGTAGCTGGCCTGGGTATGGTACTTCCGCAGACCTGTTTCACTAGGGATTTGCAATTGTTAGCCTAGTGATTTTAGTTATTCATGCTTTATGTGACTTCCTCTCGGTAACTGCATTGTGTTTCTTTCAAGGAAAGAATAATCCATCTTAGGCGGTAACAGTAAAGAGGAATGGCCTAAGGCTAATGGTTACCTTACAGACTTACAGCGGCCTAACAGGCCTGCAGCTGTGATCTCCTGTGCAGCCGCTTTGCGTGGAAGGACTCTCTACCGGCCTACTTAAACTCACCTAACGAGTGGTGGTTAGTTATGTTTCAGGAAGATCTCCGCAATGTGCTGTCCACATAGACATTTGTTGATGAAAAGTGGGGGTTTTTACTCCCTGACTTGACAAAGTTGTGGACAAGTGCGGTAATGTAGAAAAACCTAGTATCCTATAGTTCCCTAAAAATCGCGTTTCCTCTTTCACATTGAATCAGTATTCAGATGTCACTTCATTTAGTTGTTAAGAATAAAAGTGTCTTGAATATTTTCATGGATGTCTTGCCATAACATCCCATTAACTTCATAATTCAGACTTGTATAGTAATAGGCCATCAGAGACAGACTTGTCTGAGCATGAAGGTCCACTGTTATTTGTCTGTCCTCCAGTCATCTATATTAACCTCCCTTGTGCGTGCAAAGGAATAATTATCATTAAGTAGGATACTGGACATTGTCCACTGTGCATCATCAGCATATGAGTTGTTTGTGGGGCATCCATATTCCTGGTTTAGTTGAAAAGGAAATTGCAGGAACCACTGAGCGCACCATGAATCACTCCAATGTCTAGGGATTGTATTGCTGCAGGAAAACGTTTTCTCTGCTGAAAAGTCTTTGACATGGAGAAGTTGCCAGGGAGGAGACTTTCTTTTCATGGTTTAGAAAATTTTGTTTTTATTTCAAGCTCTAAGTGCTTTGAGGGATCTTAGGCAGTCACAGGCCTGGAACTCACTTTATCATTACTGTTCCCATTCTGAGCGATTTCATGGATCACATAAATTGTATTGCAAAGCAGCTCTGTTAGATGGAGACGCATTAGCATGTGTGCATGCCGTAGTTAGTCTCTTGCTCTAACCACGTTTGAAACCCAGCCGCTGAGAGAGTTGGGCTTGAACTTTAATAAATTTTTACTTCTTGGTTTACTAAAAAGGTATTTCATTAAGAAGGCAAACTTGTGGGAATTGGATTGAGATACTCGCGTACTGTATCATATGGTCTTTCTCTACGTACGGTTCTATTTCAATACGTCTTTCTTCGTAGTGCTTAATCGATGTTGACTAACATCTGTCACTATGCTGTTGTCTTATCCTATTCCTAGGGGAAATGTATTGCTGTGAATATTTGTATTTGTAGGGTTGATTTAATAAATTTTGTATGTACTTATGTTAGAAATGGCATGTGGCACTTGGAGGTGAAGGTGTGAGATTGGATATCTTTGTACTGGAGGGTTCTTCTACAGTTCAGACTCCTGGGTTATGCTTCTCATCGATGGCTTTCCTTATTTTGAGGTTCCTTTTGGCAGAGGAATTGAGTTGTTGACCAAGTTGTCCGCGGGGCTTTAACTGTGTTTTGAGATGATGGGCTAGGCCAAGAGCACTTACATAGGACTGAACCTTGAACTTTGTTCATGTCTATGGGAGCCAGTGTATAGTGGAAGACAGTTGGAAGAGATGCTCATGGTAACTTGTGAGATTGAGGGCAGCTTGTGCTAGTGGGTTTCCTAGCTGATGTTGTCCAGATATTCACATTGCTGTATCAGCCAAAAGTGATGAAGGGGCAATAATGGGCCAAATCTCATTCACCAAGAGGGACCGTTCCTAGCTGAGCAGAGATTGATAGAAAACATAGTTCTTGGAGTACTTTGTGAGAGGTTAACATCATGAGAACCAAGACTTATGGTATTATGGGGTTACCTTCAAGAGCTTGTGCCATGGCTGAAACTTTCAAAATGTTTATCTGTAGCTTCAGGATCAGCTTTCTTCAGCACGACTTGATTTCGGTCAGCATTGGGCCCTTTGGTGGTAGAGGTATGGTCACATGGATGAGGATATGTACAGCTTATATGTCTATGTATTACTGGCACTGGTCCATGTTAGTTTGACCAGTTTCACTAGTGGTGCATGTGGATGCCATAGTTCAAACAGTCATTCATAAATGATGACCTTGGGTCCAGCAGATTTATGGTTCTTCATGTGTCCTGAATGTCCAGATAGATCCAGAATGTTTATCGTATACGATCATCTCTAGCATGGTCTCTGGAATGGTTGGACTTCCCTGATGAAAGTTGTCATATGTTCACTTTTTTATAGACAATTCTGAGCCACTGTGATGATCCCCTTGTATGTCTTAATTTCCTCTCTGGTGGCTTTCAATGGTAATATTTCCAGTATGCTGTTAATGGTGGAGTTATTGAAAGTTCTCAGCTTTTTGAAAGAACATATTAGTTGTATATTCATTTCTGCAAGCAGGTTGCCTTGATCAGGCTCTGTAGCTAAAGTATTTCTTTCCTTTGAGTTCTCTGTGTTTGGCTGCTGTGTTTCAGTGTCATTCTCCAACTTTGGTAGGTTAGTCTTGGTTTCAGGGTTTGATTCAGTACACAAATCTGAACGGCATTATGTATTAACTAAGGGATGTGGATTCAGAAAGCAGTGGACTAATTTAAATTTTGTACTCATTAGAAATAATTTTACGGATTGGCTGATTCCTATGTATGTATTCACCAGATTACTCTCTTATTCACTTTTGAAATGCCTTTATTTGTCCATTAAATCCCCTTCCATGTGGTGGACTGTGTTTAGAACACAGTGATTGCTTCCTTGGATTGAATTCATTCCTTATGTTCATCCACTTGAGCGATGCTTAAGGGGATATAACGAGTCAATGAGGTTAGCAGTGCAGAACAGAAGACTTTTTCTGCAGAAATCCTTATATGAAAGCCTTTTTAAAGGAGACTGAGTTAGCACTCAGACTCACTGTTGAGTTAGATTAGGTGACAGACAGCAAATGTGAAAATTGGGGATGGGGGTGGGGGTATAGAGCCTATATAGAAAGCCCAAAATCAGGACTGTCCAATTAAAATGGGGATCGGTCTCTAGTTAAGATTAACTGAATTTTTATTCAATGAAATATCTAATTTTTACAAGCATTTAAAAATGAAACAATTTCAGGAAATTTATATTGAAATTTCAATTGTTTAGTCAGAGTGTTTGACATGACAATTAATTTGTTTAAAAAAATAGGATGTTTTTACCGGTTATTTTTGTTTATAAGACTTGTGGGTTTTGAGATGGTTTCAAAAATTTCTATTTATGCTTCAGTAATGGAAATGCTCATAACCTTGGCCAGTAAGTGTTTTCAGTAAGTCAGTTAGGATTGTTTGCAAGGAGTTGTGAATGAAATTTATAAATGTAATTTTTTGCAAAAAAATCAGTTTGAAGAATCTACATTCGACCAGTTATTTTATTTTGTCTACTGTAGTGATTGTTAGAAATGTGAATATTACTATTCTTAAATTGATTCATGATCTCAAGAGGAATGTGTAAAAGTATCAGAGAAGTATGTTCATCACAATGACCATTGATGCTGATTATTCTTTTGAATGAAAGATTATAGAATATTGAAAAAGTATGATAGCAGCAGCCAGGCAGCCTTGGTACATCCTCAAAGTAAGGACAGAGGAGTGAATAAACTGTAATTGCATCTGTTTGTGAAAAGACAATAATGTCTCGGGGTTTGAGGATAAGAGTCGATATGTGCAGTAGTAATGATCATAAGAGGCAGAGTTATGGAGCAAAACAACAGCATAACTCATTAAGGATTATCTTCTGTGATCATCTTATTTCCTTATTTTATTCCATCCCTGTTGCTGATTCCTATTGCACCCTTTGGTAGGAGATGATTATAGTCATAACTATGATTTTTGACACATGGAAAGATCATGTCTATTGATGTTGTGTCACTGTGCTCAGTGGTACGTAGAATCCAGATTCAGGACAAACTGCTGAGAAACAGGGCAGACCCACCCAGCTGATGGTTATTCTTCATAAGTCCAGCCAGTAACAAAGTACACTTCTGTCTCACTGCGGGTAACAGAAGTCAAATTGGGTCTCTTAGGTATTCAGCATTTATTTCAGCACACAGACACTAGACTTATGATGAGGTGTTATTTAAACTAATTTACAAACAAGGTTTCTAATCCAGAGATCAGCTCATAGCGGGTCAATTATATAACTCAGTCTTCCAATAATTCGCTGGTTGCCAACCTTTAGTATTTACTATCTAAGTTTTTAGAGAATGAAGAAGAGAGCGAAATGCAAGGAATCAACACATACACCATTGCAGAGTTCTTGATCGGTTTGAAGCACGTGATGGAATAACTGCTGTTTGTAAAGTTTGGGATTTCCAAAGATTGGAAGGTCCTCATTGGAATGATCCTTGTGTAAGTCATACTCCAGGATCAGAGCAAGAAAGCTGCAAAATGGAGATGTTCCAGGCTTTTTATACTCTTTTATGTGGGAGGGACATTTCTCAGTTATTTGTCGAAAATTACAGGTGCACAGATGGGTTCAGGGTCACATGAGCAAGTCACATGCGGGCAGATTAGTGGTTTGTGGGGCCTTGAGCCAGAGCAAGTAGGGCTCTCGTACCTTCTGCCTTTGGTCTCCCACTCCTGCCTGATCTTCTTGATTGGGGAAGCAGATGGCATGGGTTCCCCATGCCTGTCAGGCTTCTAGTCAGGGAATGGGGTCAAGATTGTGGCTTGCCCGTCTCCTGCTGGATGCTGTGGAGAGGTGGGTCTGGACATGGGGGCTTTCCACTGCTTCCCCGAGACTGGGGATTGTTAGCAGGTTCTGGGTGCAGGGGGCTCCATTCACGGGCCCCTCAACCTGGCCAGGCACAGCCCTTTGGGCCAATGGCTAATTGCTAGGGCGGGGCACTCATACATTCCTTGCATGCTTCGATGAGTCCTAGCGGGCCATTATCCTTATTTGGCTAAGATCACAGGAAGCCCTCAGGCAGGGGCAGGCTTCTTCTATGGTCTAGTGATGACCCAGATGTCCGGTTTTATAGGGACAGTCATGATTTTGGGTCTTTTCTCATATGGCTCTATTATCTCCATCCTGTTCCCGATTTTTTCACTTACTGTACTGGTCATCCTACTATGGTCTATTGTGCTTTTAGGGCTTATCAACTTGATAGTTCATTTACAATGTGATGGCAGATTTGGATGCAAATACCTTGGGGTGTTACCAGGAGCAACACATTGAATCAGGTATATAGTCAAATTCGATACGAACACATTCAGATACAGAGTGTATATGATATAAAAAGGTAATCATGCTAGGAAATGATACCGCACATGCCATACTTTGTGCAAGATGTTAATTGAACAGTGCAGCAACAATGATCCTATTCTTCATGGTCATATTTTCATCATCACATCTATGGTGCATTTGTTATCGCTGCTTCAGTCCCAAGAAAAGGTGAATACTAGGATTCCAATTCGTTGTGTAAATTGATTTGCATTTTGGCAATGCCTTTCTCTCTAATTTTATTGGTGGCTTTCAGATTTTGATCTACTTTCCTTCATTGGGGGTGTAGAGGTGGTTTCTCTCTGCCTGAAGGTTAACGCCGCTGGGGGGGCGAGGCTGGGCAAGAAGCCTAGGCTGATTTGGGGAAAGTTGATCAGCTGCGGCAACTCCAATGGCCGCTGTGCTATAAGGGCGGTTAGCCAGAAGCACAGTTCCTCTGCCTGTGAGGGACTAGGGGTCTGGGTGCAGGGATGAGACAGGGTACTGTCGCAGGGCTGGGGAAAGGCAGAGGGCTGGGGAGTCCAGCCTGGACCAGGCTGTGGCTAGGACAAGGTCAACAGGTAGTGGGGTGCGAGGACAGCAGGGGTAAACCAGGCAGCAGTCCAAACTCCTTGTCAATGATGGGTAGGCTGATACTGAGTCTGCCCAGGGTGTAGGGGTGAAACGTGTGGCAGTAGCTTTCTTAAGCGAGGTGAATAGTGGGGGGTTCCCTGGGGAGAGGGGCCTAACCTAAGGGTCTGCCAGGGAAGCACTGAGGTAAAAGGGCACGGGTCCGGAGGACTGGGGGCCAGAGGACAAGGGATCACAGCCTCGAGGGCACTCCAGAGCTGGAAGAAGTATTCCTGAGAGTACAGGAGGCACGCAGGGTGTCTGACTCTACGGGTCCACTTTGCCTCTTAGCTCTCCGCTGTTTCTCATGTAAAGCTGCAGTGGGCTATTAAGGAGATATGGTATTGTAACACTTGGTGATTTTATGTAGAAACAACTTGTATGTATCTTTCTGTTTTTTATTTACTGATAATATTGCGGTAAAACTTATTCAAACGCATGCAATTCATTATTAATCCCTGGTCTCAGCATCTCCCATGCATAAAAATTATTTGCAAGAGGAACTTCGAGTGGTTTCTGGTTTGTTTCAGTGGGTTAATATACCGTTCTTTTCTTTTTTGATTTTCTTATTGATAATTAGTGGTTTGAGCCTTTATTCAGAGGTGAAAGTAAGCTGTATGGCCCGGTCGGAGTTAAGTAGGAAAAGGTGCATAGTGTACCGGCATAAGTGGAGCAATCAGTACTGGCTTACTTTACCTTCTTTTGGCTGACTTAACAAAAGTCAACTCAAGCTACTAAAGTTGGAAGGAAACACTCACTTTCAATTTGTTTGTTTTTTTTTTCCTCCTCTCGCAGGCTGCTGTGCGCTAGGTCCGTGTTCTCACCCTTCCACTCGCAGGGTGCAGGGCTCCTCAGTTGTGCAAGGAGCAGGCCAACGTGAGAAAGAGCCTCCCGGGTAGCCTGCTGCCTGATAAGACGTTTAAACGCTGTTCCCTCCTGTCTGAACACGGGATGTCGGGCATTTCTGGCATCCTTGTAATTTCACTTCCAGTGTTGGGGTAGGAGAGGGTGTGATAAAGGGGGCATTTTCTGCCCCCTGGATGAGGCGTCTTCAATAATATAATACACAAAAAAAATACAATCAAGTCAGAACATTTCAGTTCATCTGTCATTGTCCTCCCAGCGAGATATATTGTATGTCAATGCTTGCGATCTCTTTTGAAATGTCTGTGTTAAAAAAACATGTGAAGAACTGTGGGAAGTGTGTTCGGGTTTTTTTGGCAAACAATTTTGGTAAAAAACTAAAGATTCACAGGGAAAGGCAATGTCTGATTGATTAACCACAAAGGATTGGAGGGTGTTGTCAAGCAGCAAGGTCCACAAGCTTCAACAAGACTCTTTTTTTTATGAGGAAGCTGCTTTACAAGCTGCTGCTGCCATTCAGTAACTCTTACTCGCCTCCTCAGCTCCCCCACTCCTTCCTGTTTCCTGTCTTCGACTCCAATAGCCAGTCTCCCAGTTGTTAATTCAGCACTTAACACACATTCCTCCTTTCTAGAATTCTCAGTAAAATAAATGTTGTTTACCCAGGAATAAATAGGAAACAGACACTATACTATAGAGATATTACATGTGGGAACACTGTGTACTACAACATGGTCTTTAGTCCGACAGGTGGTCGTGGTCTGACAGGCGTCTTCAAGCCGGTTCCAGTGACCTTGAACATAATACCCATGAGAGCAGCCTCACAGTGGAGAGCGTGGCAATAGCCTCTGAAACAGTTGCCATGCCAGACCGTACGTCATCAGAAATCCATTGGAGTGGCTCTCCTGTGGGGGCTCTGTGATGCAGTGAGCCAAGCACGTTAGCTCTTACGAATGGCTCTGGGAAACTGAGGGTATGGATGGCTTATTTGTGCAATGGTTCCCAATGTGTGGGGCCATAGATGGAACCTATCCCTATGCTTGCCCAGCGCGCCTGGCACAGTACGTAACGCCAGAGGTACTTTTCAATTTGTGCTGCAGACTGGTTGGATCACATAGGTGTTCACCCACATCCCGCGTGGCTGGCCAGAGTCATGACGCTCGCGTTTCGGAACACTTAGTCTGTTTAAACGGCTAGAAGCAGGCTTACTTCCGACGCACGAAAAACGTTCGGCTGTTGATCCTGTAGTTCCTGAGGTGACCACTACCCCTTATCCTGTCTGCCATACACGCAGCCTGGCATGCGGAGTATCACTCAGCCTTGAGCACGTGCAGGATGTGTTTAGCATGGATTTGCCGTTTCAGGCAGTGGCATATCACTACTGTAGACCTCACCAAACCAATGTCCCGTTTCTTTGCTGCTTGTTGGCTCCAATCTTTGTCGACTAAGAGAACATTTTGGCTGGGTGAAGGCGAGGCAAATTTCACCTGGCTGCTGTTCGCCACAGGACCCAGCGTTAGAAAGCAACCGTGGAGCGGTGTCGCATTCAGAGAGCCTTGAAACGAGTCTTCAGCCACGCCGGGTCCGTGTGACTCTGTTTGTCCCTGATGACCGCCGCACATGATGACTCATTCCTGTAAGCACCAACCCTTCCCCCTTTTGCTTACAGGTTGGCGAAGGAATAAGTCAATATCTCATTTAAAACTTTTTCTTCATAAGTATTCTGTAATCTAGGTGTAAAAATCATGATATTATTCTTACTTCTTTTCCCTGTAGCAACCCACCTCCTTTGGATGTATTCTTTATTAAACAGAATTATAAAGAGGCAGGAATATGACGGTAATCCCTGGCTCTTGTGGCTTTGGAGGGGGGGAGGACAAGGCCATTACATTAGTCTTGCTTTACCCTTTTGCGTACTCCTCAGGGGTTGGGGCAGTAGGCGGATGCACGAACTTCCCCAGCTTCTTACGTCTGGCGTGGGGGTAGGTGCTGGGGCTTTGGTGGTTATAGGGGCTGCAGGGCCTGCTACCGTGCTCTCTCCTGAAGATCCCCGACGTTGGAGGATAACGTGAGCAGCAGCAGTCAAACCTTGCTCGCACAGCGATCTTCCTGCCTCACCTTTCTTCCTTGCCTAACCCTCTCAGCTCGTTCACTGCATACTTGCCTGAAACTTTTCTACCACATCTCTCATATTCTGCTTTTCCCCTCATATCGTGTTATTCCATAATTTCTGTTGAACATTATTCTCGTGTCTTCCTTTTCTCCCCCTTATCCAGCAGCTTCGGATGGCGTCGGCATGCCCAGAGAAATGTTCAGCTGCGATGGGGAGGGAACAGGACATAGTATGTAGCAAGATCCATTTTACAGAACACAGACAAATGCTAGTTACTCTTCCCGAACACTATCACTACCACATGGATTTCCATAACAAGGTTCGCATTTTGCATCGTGTACTATGCAGTGTCTGTGTATTAGGCTGTTGACCCACAGGACCAGTGTCGGCTACCCTTTCCAACTGTGCGATTGGCTAAGGCTTTAAAGTTGACTTCTCACCTCATATACACAGTGATCTATTATGCCTTGTTCCTTTAAGAGAACCAACCCCAACCCCCCTCTTTCCATCCCCAACCGCGCATCGGCGCCTTCAGTAGATGTTCACCTCCTTCCCCCCCGCAGCGCGTGGCTGGATTCGCTGGAATTCCTGTTGCCACCGCTGAAACAACTCTTCGCTTCCTTACTCCATCCCCACCGCTCTGTTCCAGTAGCAACGCCATGTCTGCCCCTCGTTAATTCCTATTTTAACCGTAATCCGATATGTTAATATCGAATTTAGCGCTACTCCGCTCGTCGGGGTGGAGTACAGAAATCGATTTAAAGAGCCCTTTATATCGATATTAATGACAACGTCGTGTGAACGGGTACAGCGTTAAATCGATTTATCGGCCATTAAACCGATTTAAAGGCGCAGTGTAGACCTGGCCTGAGGGTATGGTACTTCCGCAGACCTGTTTACCACTCTAGGGATTTGCATTAGTTAGCCCCTAGTGATTTTAGTTCATTCATGCTTTATGTGACTTCCTCTCGGTAACTGCATTGCTTGTCTTCTTTCAAGGAAAGAAATTAATCCCATCCCTTCCAGGCGGTAACATTACAAGGAGGAATGAGACACTAAGGCTATGTCTACATTACAGACCTTACAGCGGCCTATACAGTGGCCCTACAGCTGTTAGATCTCCTGTGCAGCCGCTTTATGCCGGTGGAAGAGAGCTCTCCTACCGGCCTACTTAAACTACCCCTAACGAGTGGTGGTAGTTATGTTGTCAGGAAAGCATCTCCCGCCAAAATAGTGCTGTCCACACTAGCACATTTGTTGATGAAAAGTGGGAGTGTTTTTTCACATCCCTGACTGACAAAAGTTTTGCTGACAAAAGTGCTAATGTAGATAAAACCTAAGTCATACCTATAGTTCCCTAAAAAATATATCAGCAGTTTCCCTCTTCTCCACATTGAAATAAAGTATTCCAATGATCACTGTCATTATAGGTTTGTTAAAGAATAAAAGTCTCCTCTGAATATTTTTATGGATGTTTGGCCATAACATCCCAATTAACTTTCATAATATCACAGACTTGTATAGTCAATAGGCATCAAGAGACAGATCTCTGCTCCTGGAGCCATTTGGAAGGTCCACATGTCATTTGTCTGTCCCCATCCCACAGTCATCTATAACTTAACCCTTCCCTTGTGCAGTGCCAAAGGAATAATTAATCATTAAGTAGGATACTGAACATTGTCTACACATAAGTGCCAATCATCAGAATATGAAGTTGTCCTGTGGCTGGCATCCCATAATTTCCTGGTTTAGTTGAAAAGGAAATTGGCAGGACAACCACTGAGCGCACCATGAGATCACTCCACATGTCTAGGGCAGTTGTATCTGCTGCAGAAAAACGTTTTCTCTGCTGGAAAAGTCTTTGACATAAATGGAGAAGTTGCCAGGGAGGAAGACTTTCTTTTCATGGTTTAGAAAATGTTCTGTTTTTTATTTCAAAGGCTTAAGTGCTTTGAGAGAATCCCTTAGCAGTCACAGGCCCTGGGAACTCAATTTTATCCATCTGTTCCCCATTCCCTGAGCAGCATTTCATGGAGTCACATAATTGTCTATATTGCTAAGCAGCCTCCTGTTCAGATGGAGACTTGATTAGCATGTGTGCATGCCGTAGTTAGTCTACTGCTCTAACCACTTTTGGAAACCCAGCCGCTGAGAGAAGTCTGGGCTTGACATTTAATAACATTTTTAACTCTCTGGGATATATACATAAAAAGGTAACATTTCCATTAAAGAAGGCAACACTTGTGGGAATTAAGGATTGAGATACTCTCACCAGTAACTGTATCAATATGGTTCTATTCTATACAGTACGGTTCTATTCAATACGGTTCTATTCTTCCAGTAGTGCATTAAATACGATGTGACTACACATCTGTCACATGATTGTTGTCTTATCCTTTCCCTAGGGGAAGAAATGTATGCTGTAGAATATCTTGTATTTGTAGGGTGATTTAAATACACATGTTGCTATGTACTTATGTTAGAAATGGCATGTGCACTTGGAGGTGAAGGTGGTGAGATATGTGATGATCTTTAGTACCTGGAGGAGTTCATTCTACAGTTTCAGACCCACTCCCTGGGAAAGTTATGCCTCTCACTCAGATGAGCTTTGCCCTTATTTTGGAGAGTTCCTTTGTGGCAGAGGAATTAAGTTGTTGACCAAGTTGTCATCGCGGGGCTTTAAACTGTGTTTTAGAGATGATGGGCCTAGGCCACAGAGCACCTTACAGATAAGGACTGAGACCTTGAACTTGATTCAATAGTCTATGGGAAGCCAGTGTAGGTAGTGGAAGACATGTTTGGAAAGAGATGCTCATGGTAACTTGTGAGATTGAGGAGCAGCGTTCTGTGCTAGCTGGTGTTTCCTAAGCACTGAATGCTTCATGTCCAGATATATCACATTGCTGTCATCCAGCCAAAAAGTGATGAAGGGGGCAATAAATGAGGCCAAATCATCATTCACCAAGATGGGACCGTCTCCTAGCTGAGCAGAGATGATAGAAAACATTTCTCATGGATGCTACTTTGTGAGAGGTTAACATCCATGAGGAACCCACAGAACTTATGGCTCAATTATGGGGGTGTACCTTCAACCAAAGAAGCTTGTGCCATGGCTGAAATCTTTTCAAAATGCTTTCATCTGTTTAGCTCAGGATCAGCTGTTCTTCAGCCACGAGCTGATCTCGTCCAAGCATTGGGCCACTTTGGTGGTAGAGGTATGGTCACATGTGATGAAGGATATGTACAGCTTATATGTCATATGCATATTACTGGCACTTGAGTCCATGTAGTTTGACCAGTTCACCTAGTGGTTGCATGTGGATGCCATAAAGTTCTCAAAACAGTCATTTCATAAATGAATGACCTGGGTCCAGCAGATTTATGGCTCTTATGTGTCCTGAATGTCCAGAAGTAGATCCAGAATAGTTTATCTGTATACAGATCAGTCTCTAGCATGGTCTCCTGGAATGAGTTTGGTACTTTCCCTGATGAAGTTGTGCATATCTTCACATTTTCTTAAATATAAGACAATTCTGAGCCACTGTTGACTGACTCCCCATTGTAATAGTCTTAAGTTTTCCTCTCTGGTGGCTTTCAATGGTAATTTATTATCCAGATAATGCTGTTAATGGTGGAGTTATTGACAGTTCTCAGCTTTTTTGTAAAGAACATATTAGTTGTATAACTTCATTTCTGCAAGCAGGTTGCCTGACTCAGGCTCCTGTAAGCTTAAAGCATACTTTCATTTCCTTTGGAGTTCTCTGTGTTTGGGCTGCTGATGTTTCAGCTGTCATTTCTCCAACATTGGTAGGTTAAGTCTTGGTTTCAGTGGAGTTGCATTCACGTACACAAAGTCTGAATCTGGACCATTATGTATATAACTAAGAGCATGCTATTGGCATTCAGCAAAGCAGTGGACTAATTTAAAAATTTTGGTACTCATTTAGAAATAATTTTACAGGATATGGCTGCATCCTATGTATGTATTCACCAGATTACTCCTCTTCATTCACCTTTGAAATGCCTTTAATCTGCTCCATTAAATCCCCTTCCATGTGGGTGGACTGTGTTTTATGAACACAGTGAATTGGCTTCCTTGGATATGAAATTCAATTCCTTTATGTATCATGCTCACTCTGACTGTGCGATGCATTAAGGGGAAATTTATAACAGAAGTCAATAGAGGTTAGGCAGTGCAGCACAGAGACTTTTTTTCTATCAGAAATCACTTCATAATGAAAAGCCTTTTAAAGGAGCACTGAGTTAGAACATCAGACTCACTGTCTGAGTTAAGGTTAGGGTGACCAGACAGCAAATGTGAAAAATTGGGATGGGGGTGGGGGGTAATAGGAGCCTATATAAGAAAAAGACCCAAAAATCAGGACTGTCCCAATAAAATGGGAACATCTGGTCATCCTAGTTAAGATTAACCTGAAATTTTTATTCAATGAAATATCTAATTTATACAAAGCCATTTTAAAAATGAAAAACAAATTTCAGGAAAATTTTGAAAATTTCAAATTGTTTTAGTTCAGAGTGTTTGACATAGACCAATTAATTATTTGTTTAAAAAAAATCAAGGAATGTTTTTACCGGTTATTTTTATTGTTATTAAGAACATTGTGGGTTTTGAGATGGTTATCAAAACATTTCATTTATAGCTTTCAGTAAATGGAAAATGCTCATAACCACATTGCCAGTAATGTTTTCAGTAAAGATTTCAGTTAAGATTGTTTGCCAAAGAAGTTGTGAGAATGACAAATTTATAAAATGTAATTTTTTTGCAAAAAAAAAATCAGTTTTGAAGAATCTACAATTTCAACCAGTTCTAATTTTATTTTGTCTAATAGGTAGTGATGTGTTAGAAATGTGAATATTTACTAATCTTAAATTGATTCATGATTCTCAAGAGAGAATGTTAAAAGTATCAGGAGAAGGTATGTCATCACAATGAGCCATTGATGCTGATTAATTCTTTTGGAATGAAAGATATAGAATATTGAAAAAGCTCATGATAGCAAGCAGGCCCAGACAGCCTTGGTAAATCCTCAAAAAGTAAGGGACAGAGGAGTGAATCAAACTGTAAGTATGCATCTGTATTTGTGAAAAAGACAAATAAATGTCTGGGTTGAGGATATAAGAGTCAGATAGTGATCATAGTAATGAAATACATACAGAGGCAAGAGTTATGGAAGGACAAAAACAACAGCATAACTCTTAAGGATTCATATCTTCTGTGAAATCATCTTCATTTCCTTATTTATTTTCTTCATCCCCTGTTGCTGATTCCTATTGTCCACCCAACCTTCTGGTAGAAGGCAGAAATTATAAAGTTTCATAAAACTATGATTTTGACCACATGGAAAGAGATGCTATTGAGTGTTGTGTCACTGTGCCTCAGTGGGTCACAGCTGAGAATACCAGATTCAGGACAAACTGCTGAGAAACAGGGCAGACCCACCCCAGACTGATGGTTATTCTTCCATAAGATACACCAAGCCAGTAACAAAAGTACACTTCTGTCTCACTGCACTGGTTAACAAGAAGTCAGAAATAGGGTCTCCTTAGGTATCTCAGCCATTATTTCAGCACACAGACACTAGACTTTATGATGAGTGGTTATTTAAAACTAATTTAATCAAACAAAGGGTTTCTAATCCCAAGAGATCAGCCTCATAGCGAGGTCAATATATAACTCAGGTCTTACCCAATAATTACGCTGATGCCAACCCTTTAGTATCTACTATCTAAAGGTTTATTTATAAGAGAAATGAAAGAGGAGAGAGCGAAAATGGTCAAAGGAATCAAACACATACAACCATTGCAGAGTTCTTGTATCAGGTTTGAAGCAGTGATGGAATAAACTGCTGGTTTGTAAAGTCTCTGGGAACTTCCAAAAGATTGGAAGGTCCTCAGTTGGAATGATCCTTTTAGTGTAAGTCCATACTCCAGAGATCAGAGCAAGAAAGATGCAAAAATGGAGATGCTTCCAGGCTTTTTTTATACCTTCTTCCATGTGGAGGGAACATTCTCAGTCTTAGTTTGTGGAAAATTACAGGCACAAGATGGAGTTCAGGGTCACATGAGCAAGTCACATGCAGAGGCAGATTAGTGGTTTGTGGGGCCCTGAGCCAGAGCAAGTAGGGGCTCCTCGTCACCCCTTCTGCCTTTGGTCTCCCCACCTCCCTGCCTGATCTTCCTGATGGGGAGCAGGATCAGGGCATGGGGGCTTCCCCCACCTGCCTGCTCAGTGCTTCAGTCAGGGAATGGGGTCAAGATGTGGGGGCTTGCCCCGCTCCTCCTGCCTGGCATTCCTGCTGGAGAGTGGGGTTGGGACATGGGGGCTTCCACTGCTCCCCAGCAGAAGCACCTGGAGGATGTAGCAGGTCTGGGTGCAGGGGCCTCCATTTTTCCACGGGCCCCTCAATTGGCCAGGCACAGGCCCTGTTGGCCCAATGGCTAATCTGCCACTCATCACATTCCCTTGCATGCTTCGATGAGTCATAGCAGGAGCCATTATCCTTATTCTGGCTAAAGCATCCACAGGAAAGCCCATCAGGCAGGGGCAGGCTTCTTCTATGGTCTAGGATGACCAGATGTCACGGTTTTATAGGGACAATCCTGATTTTTGGGTCTTTTTCTCATATAGGCTCCTATTATCTCCCACTCCTGTCCCGATTTTTTACACTTACTGTCTGGTCATCCTACTATGGTCTATTGTGTCTTTTAAAGGGCTATCAACTTGAATAGTTCATTCACAATGTGCTGGCCAGATTGGATGCAAACTACCTTGTGGGTGTTACCCCAGGAGCAAACACATTTGAAATACAGGTATATAGTCAACATTCAGATACAGAACAACATTCAGATACAGAAGTGATATATGCATATAAACAGGATAATCATGCTTAGGAAATGATACCTCACATGCCATACTTTGTGCAAGATTGTTGCAATTGTATAACAGTGGCAGCAACAATGATCTATTCTTCATGGTCATATTTTAATCATACAACATCATATGGTGCACTTGTCATCGCTGCCTCAGCCTCCCAAGAAAAAGGTGAAATACCTAGGAATCAGATCTTCAGATGGTGTAAATTGATTTGCATTTTGACAATCTGACCCCTTATCTCCTCTAACTTTGTAGTGGGTGGACTTTCAGATTTTTGCAAATCTGACTTTCCTTCATTGGGGTGTGTAGCAGGGTGGTTATCCTGCTCCTGCCCTGAAGGGGTTAAAGCCAGCCCTGGGAGAGGGCTGAGGCTGGGGCAAGAAGCCTAGGCTGATTGGGGGAAAGTAGGCTCAGCTGCGGCCAAGCTCCAATCAGGCCCAGCTCGTCCCTATAAGAGGCGGTGAGCCAGAAGCCCAAACAGTCTCCCTCTGCCTGCTGAGGGACAAGGGTCTGGGTGCAGGGAGCTAGAGACAGGGTACCTGAGTGACGCAGGGCTGGGGAAAGGCAGAGGAGCTGGGGAGTTCCAGCCTGGAAAACCCCAGGCTGTGGCCTAGCACAAGGTCAACAGGTAGTGGGGGTTGCAGAGGACAGCCCAGGGGTAAACCAAGGCAGCAGGTCCAAACCCTCCTTGTCAATGATGGGTAGGCTGATACTGAGTCTGCCCCAGGGTGTAGGGTGAAACGATGACTGGCAGTAGCCTTATACTAAGGCGAGGTGGAAATAGTGGGTGGGGGTTCCCTGGGGAGAGGGGACCCTAACACTAAGGGGTTACTGCCAGGGGACAGCACCTGAGGTAAAAGGGCACCGGGTCCAGGGAGGGACACAGGGGCCAGAGGACAGGGGGATCACCAGCCTGCAGAGGGCACTCCAGAGCTGGAAAGAAGTAGTTCCCTGAGAGACCAGCAGGAGGCACCGCAGGGGTGTCTGCACATCTACAGGGTGCCACTTTGCCTCTTAGCTCTCCAGCCTTTTCTCATGTAAAGCTGCAGTGGGTCTATAAAGAGAGAATATGGTATTGTAAAAAACACTTGGATGGATTATTATGTAGAAACAACTTGTAATGTATCTTTCATGATTCTTTTCATTTACTGCATAATATTGCCGGTAAAACTTTATTCCAAACGCATGCAATTCCATTATTAATCCCACTGTCTCCAAGCAACTTCCCATAACATAAAAAATTATTTTGCAAGAGGAACTTCAGAGTGGTTTCTGGTTTGTATTCAGTGGGTTAAAATATACCAGACTTCTTTTCTTTTTCTGATTTTTCTTGATTTGATAAGTAGTGGTTTGGAGCCTTTTATTCAGAGGTGAAAGTAAGCTGGTATGGCCCGGTACGGAGTACCAGTAGAAAAAGGTGCAATAGTGTACCGGCAATAAGTGGAGCACTCAGTACTGGCTTACTTTCACCTCTTTTGGCTGCATAACAAAAAGTTCAAACTCAAAGCTAATAAAAGCTTGGAAAGGGAAAACTCACTGTCACATTTGTTTGTTGTTTTTTTTCCACTCCTCCTCCAGCCAGGCTGCCTGGTGCAGCTAGGCTCCGTGTTCCTCCAACCCTCCCACTCAGCAGGGGCTGCAGGGCCTCCCCTCTAGCTTGTAGCAAGGAGCAGAGGCACTGGCTGAGAAAGAAGCCTCCCCGGGTAGCCTGCTGCCTGCATAAGAACAGTTTAAACAGCTGTTCACTCCACTGTCTGAACCACGGGATTCGGGGCTATTTCTGGCATCCTTGTTAATTTCACTCACAGTTGTTTGGGGTGAGGGAGAGGGTGTGACTAAAGCCGGGGCAGTTCTTTTCTGCCCCCTGGATGAGGCGATCTTCAATAATATAATACACAAAAAATACAATCAAAGTCAAGAACCATTTCCAAGTTCAAATCTGTCCCATTCCTCCCCAGCAGAGGATCATATTTGTGATGTCCAAACTGCTTGCAGATCCTCTTTGAAATGTTACTGTTTAAAAAAAAAAACATGTGAAGAACATGCTGGGAAGGTGTGTTCAGGGTTTATTTTGGGCAAACCAATTTTGGTAAAACAACTAAAGATTCACAGGGAAAGCAAATAGTCTGATAGATAAAACCACAAAGGGATTGGAGGGGTGTTGTATCAAGCAGCAAAGGTACCAGTCGACCTTATTATATAGGGCAACTGCTTGTCAAACCAAGCGACCTATGCCAGCACATGGTCATAGTAACTCTTACTCAGCCTCCTCAATGCCTCCCCCACTCCTTCCTGTTTCCTGTCTTCAGACTCCAATAGCCTGTGTCCCAGTTGTAAATAATTACAAGCAATCTAAACACACAAATTCCCTCCTTTACTAAGAAATTCTCCCAGTAAAATAAACATGTTTGTCTACCACAGAATAAATAGGAAACAAGACACTATACCTATTAGCAGATAATATTACGGAAAAACACTGTAGATACTCACATAACATGGTCTTTAGTCCAGACAGGTGGTCGTCTGGTCTGACAGGCCGTCTCTCAAGCCCGGTTCCAGTGCAATGTTTGTGTTGTGTTTGAGCTTCAATTGAGACTGATAAGTCATGCAATGCTAGACTGAGTGTGCATGAGCATAGTCCGCGTGCTGGTGTTGACAGATAAGAGCAGAGTTGCGGAATAGAAAGAGCATTCCCATACCCCTCGCCTAACATAAAAAAGTCGATAGGTGTAAGGTCCCTTCTTCTCTATGATTTTAAAGAGAGCTGTGAATTTATGGTCCCTTACTGCAGTAAAAATTCAGCAGGTTTATCAGATAAATCTCAGACAAGGAACAACATTTAAATTTTGGTGTCTCTTAGACACCGCCAGCACTATGCCTCCTGGTGAAACGCCTTATACCTTGGCTTGGTTCTGTTCAAGGATCTGTTTTTCTGCACAAGCATCGTTCATTATGGGGATCAGGTTGTGCGTTCAACCAATCAGCAATGTTCCAAGTTTAAGTATTCCATCAGCTTGCCCATGCAGTAACTCTGCGGGTGATCTTTGAGTTGTGACACGGTCAGGATAGCCCGGGTACGCTTGCAAGAAATCAGTAAGTAGGAAAAGGATAACCACAATCTTCCCACTTAGCAGTTTTAGCTGCTCTTGCAAAAACTCTCTTTCAAACTTCTGTTAAATTGTTCGATTTCCCCATTGGCTTGAGGGTAATACAAGGATGACCTTCTGTGTAAAATGTTCCTCTCTGCTAGAAAGGTTTCAAACTCCAGGGAAGTAAATTGACTACCATTATCTGAAACCAGTTCTTTGGGGTTACCTTCCCTGCTAAAAACTGAAGAGAGGAACTTAATTGCTGTAGCAGAAGAGATTTACTGAAATAGTCTATTAAAAGCCATTTACTGAAATAGTCTATTAAAGTGATGGCATAACGACAGTCAATTGGAGCAGTATCAAAGGGTCCTTCAGTGTCAATTGCCACTTTTTCCCATGCAGATTCAGGAAGAGGAACAGGTTGCAATGGAAAGGTACATGTCACTGCTGTCTTATCATGCATTTGACAAGTGACACAGGATTTTATGAATGCTTCAGTTTGAGAGTCCATCCCTGGCCACCAATACAGAGCCCGTAGTCGTAGTTTGGTTCTGACAATTCCTTGATGAGTATTGTGTATGAGTTTTGAATGTTGTATTAAGCAGGCAAGGTACTAACAAGTTTCAACAGGACTTTATTTTTACAGTGGAACCCCCTTTATCAAGCTGCTGCTGCACACTGTAACTCTCACTTAGCCTCCTCAACTCCTCCCCCTTCCTTCTTGTTTCCTGTCCTTTCAGACTCCCAACAGCCAGTGCTCCCAGTTCTAATAACTACAAGCACATCTAAACACCACAAGGGGAAAACTGGATAGTCAGGGAAATTATTGTGCCTCCTTTGAAACAAATAGTAGTTTTCATTCCATCCTCTTTATATATTGAATTAAACACCTGAAATGTCCTTAGGACATACAGGCTCAGATCTTTTTGTTTTGTTGGTGTTGGTGTCCTGGAGTCTGAAATTGACAAAACCTTCTCTAAGGCCTGGTCTACACTATGCTGTTAAACTGATTTTAACACCGTTAAATCGATTTAATGCTGTACCTGTCCACACTACAATGTTCTTTATATCGATTTAAAGGGCTCTTTAAATCGATTTCTGTACTCCTCCCCAAAGAGAGGAGTAGCGGTAAAATCGATAGTAACATCGGATTAGGGTTAGTGTGGACGCAAATCGATCTTACTGGCCTCCGGGCGGTATCCCACAGTGCACCACTGTGACCGCTCTGGACAGCAATCTGAACTCGGATGCTGTGGCCAGATAAACAGGAAAAGAAAGCCCCGTGAACTTTTGAATTGCATTTCCTGTTTGCCCAGCGTGGAGCTCTGATCAGCACGGGTGGCGATGCAGTCCCAAATCCAAAAAGAGCTCCAGCATGGACCGTACAGGAGATAGGACGATCGCTGGAGACAATTTCTGTTCTAATCAAAGCCTCACGTTACAGAAGAACGAAATGCACCAAAGTGTTTGAAAATAATCATCACAGGCTACACTGGTGCCTGCAAGTGAAACAAGCAAATAACAGGATAAGCCAGAAGACTCAAATGGAACGCTCATCAGGAAGGAAAGAGGAGCTAACTGAGCAGGACTCCAGCGATCCCACAAGTCCCGTCAGCAAATCTCCAAAAAGTATTTGAACTTACTTGGCTGAGCTCCGCCACTGCCTGTAGGTTCAAACCACCATTGTCCGGCGTGGTATCAGAAGAATAGCTTTCACATCATTTACTCCACTCCGTTCACGCCACCATGTGAAAGAAAAACGGAAAGAAATCGTTTCTTGACTTCTTTCAAAATGTCCACACGCTAATGGCAATGAATGCCTGGTGGGTAAGACGCGATGCTGCCAGCAGTGAAGCGCAGTATTTGCTCCTTTCCCCTCCCAGGGTGGCAGATTGTGCAGTAAGGACTCGTAACTAGTCCTTTATGCAAGCCCGTGAGGGCTTCATATGCTTGATAGAACTGCTCTCAATATGTCTGGCTGGCCTGAGGTGAAGCTGCGCTAGGGGGCGGCCTGGGTAAAACTAAGAATGATCGTCTGGGCAACCTCCCAGTAGATGGGAGAGAACGGCCTGTAAACTATCTTCATACATTAGCAACTGGGTGCTGCAACTTTCAATCACAGCCCCCTCCCACTTCCATGTGTATAAAAAGATTCTGTACTGGCTGAACGTGTCATAGCAGTGGGATGCTGGGCTCCTCTCCCCACACTTCTCAAACCGCTTTAATGTCCTGCCTGAACTATCTATAGCACCGGAGAGGTCTGCCTGCCACCTCATTTTATCTCTAACTTAACCAAGTCACTGTGTTTCGTTATTTCTTGCATTCTTTATAACTTCCATTGACACAAATGGGGGGTGGGGACACGGCAAACAGTAAGCCCAGGAAGGTTGAGGAGAGAGGGATGAACGGGTGGGCGTTGTTATGCACGGGCAAACCCCCGTGAATAGACATGCCAGCTCATCATTTCCTGCAGGATCTGACACGGAGTCAGTCTTGTGCTCTCTGAATACACTGGTTCTCTAGTAACATTACTTGCCCCATATTCTAGGCAGGACTGACCTCTATTTTTAGGAAACCATAAAAGGAGGGAGTTGACTCGGGAGAGTCATTCCCCAGTTTTGCTTTTGTGCCCCCGGCCGATCTCAGTCAGGGGCACACCATGGAATAGGCAGTCAGACAAGTACAGAGGCACATAGATAACCGTACATCTCATTGCCAATTTAACCTCCAAGCAGCAGGAACGGTACAAGAACAACTGGTAACCCGTCTCACGCTATCATTGGCACAAAGGTAAATGAAATGCTGCTGTGTAGCGCTGGAGCTATCGCCTCCTGTCCACGCGCATCCAGTACACATTAACGGGTGGGGACCCCTTTTTTTTTTTTTTGTAAAAAAAAAAAAAAAACCCAGCTTGAAATTAGGCCCCCCCCCCCCCCCCCTCCATGGTTGCGTGCTATGGCGGTCTTGCCAGGGCAATCCAAGGGTAAAGAAAGTGCACAAAATGATTGTCCAGCCGTTGCTTTCCCATGAGGAAGGAATGAAGTGAACACATTTACCCCCAGACCCCCACCGCGTACAAATGATTTTGCCTCCATCATGGCAACTGGGCTCTCCAACCCACTGGGCTCTCAACCCAGAATTCCAAGGGGCGGGGGAGACTGTGGGAACTATGGGATAGCTACGGAATAGCTACCCACAGTGCAACGCTCCAGAAATCGACGCTATCCTCGGACCATGGACGCACACCGCCGAATTAACGTGCCTAGTGTGGCCGCGTGCAATCGACTTTACAATATCTGTTTTATAAAACCGGTTTATGCTAATTCAAAATTATCCCATACTGTAGATGTAGCCTAAGTATTTTGTATATTTCCCTCCCCCACAACCGGGAGTGAAATTAACAAGGAATAACCAGACAGAAATAACCCCAAATCCCCTGGTTCAGACCACAGAGTGAACAGCTAAGTTTAAACTGTTCTTATGCAGGAAGTAAGCTACCCGGGGAGGCTTCTCCTTCAGCCAGTCCCCCTGCTCCCTGCTACAAGCTAGGGAGGAGCCCCTGCAGCTCCAGCTGAGTGCGAGGGTTGGGGAAAGCACTGAGCCTAGCCCCGTCCGCAGCCTGACTGGAGGAGGAGGGAGAAGAGAAATGGATGTGACAGTGAGTTTTCCCCTTCCACTGACTTTTATTAGCTCTGGATTTAAGCTCTATGGCCAAAGGGCTATTGTATTCTGCCCCTGCCTTGGTCTCATCCCCCAACCCCAAACAACCCTGAGTGAAATTAACAAGGATGCCAGAAATAGCCCCTTATGCAGCAGTGTGGTTCAGACCGCTGAGTGAACAGCTAAGTTTAAACTGTTCTTATGCAGGCAGCAGGATACCTGGGTAGGCTTCTCCCTCAGCCAGTCCCCCTGCTCCCTGCTACAAGCTAGAGGGGAGCCCCTGCAGCCCCTGCTGAGTGCGGGGATTGGGGGAACGGGGAGCCTAGCCATGTCAGGCAGCCTGGCTGGAGGAGGAGGAGAGAGGACAAGGAGAAAAATGTGACATTGAGTTTTCAGTTTTTCAAGCTTTTTCCAAAAGTAAAGTTTTATTACAGACAGTACTGGCAGTAGTAGCTTTATTTTCTATATCTAAGTCATGCAATGGGAGGGATCCATGAAGTATGTAGGAGAGGTGGTTGCTTGTGTTTGGACTGTATGGGTAAGAAATGTAATTTACTTCCACCCTTGGCCCTGCCCCTTCTGTCTGAGGCCCCATCTCTTTGGTGGGGGGGAGGTGAGTGGGACTCTTACCATAAGAGCTGTATTTTACTTTCACCTCTGTTTTTAATTTAGATGTAGTTCCAGCTAACTGTATTATGAAAGTAAAGATATTTCCTTATAAGGCATAGGGGAAGTCCAAATAATCCCAATCTTCTTGCAGAAATCAAAACATGATTGATTTTCTTCTTATGAGTTTTGATGCCATAAGAACTCAATAAAGCTATTTCTTCAAAATACAGCCTTTGAGGTTACAGACAAACTTGAATTCCTTTGAAAAGTTTCTCTTCTGAACATTAGAAGGACAGCGGAGTGTAATCCCCTGAGACTTGTGCAGAAGGAAGATGCTCGAAGCTCAGGGTTTGAGAGGCTTAGCATGGTACTTTTTCAAGGTGGAATGGCAATGTGGATGGAGGGTGATAGTTATGAAAACCTCTTCTTCTTGACTCTGATGTAGCTGCTCAGTGACTTGCATTTGTGTGTGCTGTTTAGTTTTTGATATTAAGCTCAATAAATATAAAAAGATCTCAGCTGGTTGTAGTCATTTAACCTGCTCTTTTACCACATTTGCAACTGCTTCCCATTTTCTACTCCCTCTTAATGTGAAGATAAAAGAGCGATCCTTTCCTCCCCCTTTTTATACAGGATACATAGTTCTTTACAAACAGTCAGTGGAAAACATTTGTAGCTATTAAAAGTGTTCAGGGATGATATGTCTTGTCTTTGACTTAAGGATAAGGAAATAAAACTTTTCCATGTGATTGCTGTACTAGTCATCCATGATCCATATAACCTTTACAAATGCCTAGGAATATTTAATCTGACAATGTCTCAACTTTAGGAAAGTCTTATGTAAATTCTGCTAAATTAGGAGGGATTATTCAAGCTGCCTAATAATAATATCAACAACATCATGGTAGGTATGGTGCGTAAAAATTGGTTGGGGGGGGGAGACAGTGACATGGAGATGGGAAAGTGAAGGTAGGATCTCTTTGCTTCTCCACCCTGAAAGGCTTGCATTACATTAACCCTAATTTCAGGTGAGAAGGACGGGACATAGCCCAAGAGTGGAGAGAGCAATCAGTATTCCAACATCAGCAGAGAAGACAGGAATTGCCCAAAAGCCTGATTTAAGGCTCACGCTCTCCCTAGGAACTCTGAACTCTAGTGCAGCTCATGGAGCTCAGGACCTAAATTGAGGTCCTGATCCTAGAAATGCTAATTCAGGTGAATAACTTTACATACACAAATACATTCATTCAGTTTAAAGAAACTACTGATGTACATGGAAGTACTCATACGCATAAGTATTTGTAGGATTGAGGCCCTAGTTCTCCCATTGGGCTAGCCCCAGTAATGATAGATTTTGTTGCATTTCATAATTTGGCATAAATTAAATACAGCAAAGAATATTAATGTAGAATAACAACATATTTTGTTTTAGATCACATGCAGACTTTTAAAAATCAGCTTCATTTATTTATGTATTTATATTTACAGATGGAGAGGAGGTCAAGGGATTTCTTGTACTAGGATCAACCTACTTAGCACCTGATTCAAAATGTTAATTTTAACAAAGAAGTGTAGTAAATTGGGCAATCTGTATGGCAATGTTACAAGTGGTTAACCCTGACCAATTAACAAATTGTCCCATCTATTAAGTGGGTTGCCTGGTTGGGAATCAGTTTACACTCTCAATATGGAAAGCCTCTCCTTGTTACAAATTCCATTTTGTGATGAGAATTTGGCATGTAATTCATAGAATCATAGAAGAATCAGAATCATAGAAAATTAGAGTTGGAAGAGACCTCAGGAGGTCATCTACTCCAACCCCCTGCTCAAAGCAGGACCAAAACCAACTAAATCATCCCAGCCAGGGCTTTGTCAAGCTGGGCTTTAAAAACCTCTAAGGAAGAAGATTCCAATACCTCCCTATGTAACACATACATATTAAATTTCTCATTGAACATTCCTTCTTTCAGACAAAATTAGTTACTACTTGTCTTGTCTTGGTTTAGGATTAACATATAGCTAAATCCAATAAATCATGACGATCTCTATTGTCCCCGAGCAAACATGTAACTACAAAGGTGTGTCTATCACCAGCCTGAGCATTTTGCATGCACATTATAGTCCTTTCTCCCCACCATTCTTCTGCCTTTTCTTTTCAGATTGTAAGCTCTTCAGGAGGACAAAAAACTGCTTCCCTTTGTATTTTGAAAGTGCCTAATACATATTAGCAAATAATAATAATCATAGTCTATTTAGGCACACACCGGTCTCTGAAATAAAGTACAATTTAACCTATACGTTTTTCTCACAATTCTTGTGTAACTATTTTACTTAAATCTCTGTCTGATGAAAGACACCCTTTAACAGCTTTCTTGGAGCATTCCTACTTAACGCTTGTGCGAAAGGTCACTAATAGGGGCTCACTAATATATTTAACACAGCAGCCCAGATTCACAGAGAATACTACACTGACAATCATCATTTTAAATACATCAGGTAAAATTAAAATTGGACTGGATGGTCATACCTCTTACGATGACAATATTATTATTCTGACTCTGTGAGAGGAGGTGAGATTACAGTGATAGACATATGATAGATGGATCAGATAGGTAAAGAGGGTTAAAGCTTAATTTCATATGAGACAGACACCTAACTTCTAGACAATTGGACTTGAAAGGCTTTGATGACCCTTGATGTTACTGTGCTCCAAAGGGATGGTGTGAACGTAACACACTCTGCTCTTCTGATATCAAAGCTCTGCAATACGTTTTAAAAGATGTTGTGATGATATCGTAAAGAGTTCCCCTCTGTGGGGAATTAGAGGCTTTACACAGGATTTAAAGAGGTCTTGAAGAAGTACAGGGCCTATAATTGCCTGAAAGAGGAATTTCATTGTTCATACCTAAATGCTAAGGAGAGCTGGTTGGGAATTTTTCTACAAACCAGTTTTTTGCCCCCCAAATGCCAACTTCTCAAAATCAAAACTATTCACAAAACAGGGTTGGTTTAGACAGATCTCCTGGCTTGAAAAAATTTTGGAAAAAAGTTAACAATTTTAATCTGGAAACTTTTGGGGTTTTGAGTCAAAACAATTTTTTGTGAGGAAATTTTAGTAAATTAAAAAAAAAATTAGAAAAAAGAAAAGAAGTCAAAATTGAAACAAAATGTTTAAAAATTATCAAAATGAAACATTTTGATTCACCCAAACCACATTTTTGTTTTCAGATTTTCAGTTTACAAAAATGTGAGATTTAATTTTCATCCCTATTCATTATAGGAACATTTTTAAATAGGTTGAAATTTTTCATAGATCAGGAAAACAGTGTCCCACCCAACTCTAATGTTATGACACTTGTTTAAGTGAAGTGGATAGTAATAAACTTCGCTCTGTTGAGGACGAAGAGTGTTTTTCAGAGCAGATATGCCTATGGAACATTTTGACAGCTGAGGAGTGTTGTGTGGCTGCATGAGTATTTGAAATGGTGCAGCTGATTCTGACATGATGCTCTGTGGTTGGCAAATGCTTAAACTGACAACCCCAGAATTCAAATATCAGTAAGCAAACAAGACATTTCCCTGAGATTTATTTCCACTTTGAAATGCATGCAGCCCATTCCCTGTAAATGCCTCCCCATCAGGTGTAAATACACTTGTAAAGAGACAAGGTGGTTGAGGTAATATCTTGTATTGGTCCAATAAAAGGTATTAGCTCATCCACTTTGTCTCTCTAATATCCTGGATCTGACAGTACACCAACAATGCATAAATACACTTTTGGTAGATCTGTGTCCTGAAGCATATAGGAAGGTTATAAACAATGATTATCTGGTTTGGGGATGGATAACACTGTGCTCCTTGTTTGCCAAGTGCAACTTGAGACTTGACCAAGTCATTTACCACTTCACCAATGGCTAAACCCTCTCATGCCTACCTGACTGTTCTCTAGCTTTTTGGCTGGATGATCCAGCTGGTATCACCCAGCCTGGGATTTTGAGGAAATGGCAATATAACTTCGCCTTAGAAGTAATGTATAAAATGTTAAGTGTAGATGTAAAAAGTGTTCCATAAACAAGACAGGGAGTATGTGACTTGCTCTTTTTAAAGGCTTTGCTATAAAAAATAATTAATCAAAGCAAGTCATCTCTTTGGTCCTTACTGGTGGCCCCAGAATCCTTATTGCTAAGTCCAAAAAGCTGGCCATAAATAAAGTTGTCACAAAATGCATGGTGTGAAGGAGAAATTGGCTGTTGGAAGACAAATGTAAAGCAAGCCCACAAGTAACTGTGAAGCTTTCCATTTGCAAATGCTGTAGTAGGGAGAAGAGAACAATCAAAAGGCTTATTTACAATTCAAATGCGAGTTTTGTCATAAAGGATATTTCAGAAGGAGATGTGGATCAAATATAGCCTCTGGGTTACACAATTGGGACCACCCAGGCTTTAGCTAATATTAGTGTTTACATAAGTTAGAAACAAGCTCTTCCAATTAAAAAGCCAATGTTTAACTAGATGCTAACTTGTTATATACACTGAGGTCTAAATGTTAATAGCTTTGACCTCCTCCAGTTTTATCTTAATCTGCTTGACAGAGAAAGTGAACTCTGGGTTATGCTACAGAATGGGTCCTTTTTGTTTTTTTCTCTCCATTTCTAACAGTGACAGTGTCACACATTGCAGACCTAAATGAAAGTCTGTCTGCTTTTTCAATCAGTTCTATCACTAAGTATATGGACAGAAAAACCCTTGTGATTAACACTGCTTCAACAAAAGCAGATTCAGTTTCTAGAGGATAAGAGGCAAAGTCATACAAGTAGTGTGTATAAAGCAGTAGAGGATAGCAAAAAATTAGTGATAAAAGGGCTAATCTTATTGTTTTGCTAGATGAGAAAATGGCCCTTTGTGTTTGTTCAAGCAGAAGCTCACACACTATCACCCACCTTCTTCTGTACTCTTGGCAGCAAAATAAACTCCAGATTTTGAAGGTATCAAACCACAAGCCAGTAGATTAAAAAAAGGGCCCAGGCATGCTTGGAACGCTTTGGGAAGCAAAATAGTGATGGCACATGATATTGTGTGCGTCCTTTACATCTATGAACAAAGTGTGCTATATAGACGCATATAAGCTCTCTTGTATAGGGGTTTTGGGGTACAGAAGAAAGACACAACCCCCTTTTAATGCAAAACCAAATCAATGTGAAAGCTTTTAGGATTGATCCTGACCTCGTACTGTTTTTATACTGGTGTAATTCCCCTGATATCAGTGGCGTTACCCCTGATTTATACTGTTGCAAGTGAGAGCAGAATCAGGCTCTCTCGCCCAAGTTGCCTCTATATTCTAAGTAAGCCCATGATATGGGCCCAATTTTCAGTCTGTCACAGCCTCTTGGTGCACCTCCATAGCAAAGATAAGGTGCAATAAACTCCTCACTTGTAGGGGATGCCCATAGGAAAATGGCATTCTTTGTGTAGCCCAGAGCCAGCATAATAGCTCTACACAACTTCCCCCTCATAGCCCCAGATCCTAGGAGTATGATTAGGGTGAGGCAGGCATGGCCAGAATGCTCAGCAGCTGGCATGGTCCCCTGGGTGGTTGCAGGTCAGCATAGTTTAGAACCTTTTTTCTCCACCTCCCTATGGAGCTCAGGTGCACCCGCGGACTAAGGTCTTAGAATGTATATTTTTATAATTGTAAACATATGTTGTAATAAAGCCAAGATGGTACCTGCTTAAATGGTGCAGACCTCTGAGCACCTGGCCATGGAGTGTCTCTGTGCCTCAAAGGTCAAGGGCTGCAGTAGATATCTTTCATCAGTATCTTGCTAGTAGTGTTGGGCTTGTACTCTTTGTGTACTACAGGCTGATGTAGCCTACGTGGGGCAGAGGAGAACGTCTAGCTCCAGTGCAGGCCAAGAGGGGAGAAATTTCTGATGGTGAAGAGAACACAAATACAGGATAGCTGCAGAAGTCTGTTTTAACCTTGTTTGATTACCACTTTTGTCTGTGCAGGATGCAAGGCAGAGAATTAAAATCCTGAACTTCAGCATTCGGTGAAAGACAACATAACCTTCCCTTCTGTCTCCTTTACTGTTCATTAGTTTCATGGCTTAATTCCTATCTCTTTCGAGCAGGGCCAGGCAGCTGTGTCCATTCAGCATCTGAAGCCATACCACCTTGCCACCAATCACCAAAGGTTGTTGAATGAGTGTTGCTAATTCCATTTTCCTCAAAAGCCTGCCAGCTCAGTTATGTCCTTCAACAGTCAGGAATATTGGCTGTAAGGTATCACTCATTTTAACCTACACTGTGTCTCTTTAGATTTGGAATGGGAAAGGCAAGGTGATGGAATGTCAGTGTATGCTACTTTAATTAATTCTCCCCAAATCATCTCTATTGTGTACAGTGTATGCATATATATACTCATAGGTAAGGTGAGAAGCAGAGCCCTGATCAAAGAGATGAACATGCAGCAGTCTAAGGCATTTTCTACACTACAAAATTTTGCTGATGCAAGTTATGCTGACATACAGCCGGTTTCTGGCCAATAGGAGCAGGGAGGGCAGTGCCTGTGGGTGACGGCAGCACGTGGAGTCTCCTGGCCCCTGGACCTGTTGGCTCTTTGCTGCTTCCAGGGCACGCACAGAACGGTGCCAGGATAGGCACAGGAAGTAGAGGTGCAGTGCATGCTACCCACGCCTATGCCCTGCTCCCAGCCCTCTGCCCCCCCGACCCCTCACCTCATCTGGTGTGGGGGGGTGCTCAGGTCCTGGCTGCGGGCTTCAGGGCCCTATGCCGGCCCTACTCCAACTCCCAGGCGTCCGCAGCCAGGGCTCTGCTCCTGGGGTCCCTGTTGCTGGCGCCTGCCCAGGGCTCCACTCCTGGCCCCATGCCCGCCTCCCAGCTGTGGCCTTGGCCCCCTGTCTGGGTCCCCCCATCCCAGAGACACAGTCCTGCTCCCAGCCCTGGAGATAGGTGTGGGAGACGGGGATAAGGGGGCTGGCTTTCAGCACTCCCACTACTATATATGTTCCAGCACCACTGGGTGCCAGAAAAGACATGCAGCCTGTCTTAGCCCCCCTGCTGCACTGCTGACCAAGAGGTGCCTGAGGTAAGCCCATGCCCCAACCCCAAGCCCCTGCCCCAGCCCTGAGCGCCCCTGAACCTGGAGCCCCCTCCTATACCCCAAACCCCTCATCCTTGGCCCCACCCTAGAGTCAGCACTCCCAGCCCAGATACTCACCCTCTCCTGTACCCCAACCCCCGCCTCAACCCGCAGTCCCTCCCACACTCTGAATTCCTAAGCCCCACTCCCCAGGCTGAAGCCCCCTCTTGCACACAAATCCCTCATTCCCAGCCCCACTCCAGAGCCCTCACCCCCTCCTGCACCCCAACTCTCTGCTCCAGACCAGAGCCCCCTACTTCACTCTGAACCCTTCATTTCTGGTCCCACCCCAGAGCCAGCACCCCCAGTAAGAGCCCTCATCCCCTCCCGCATCCCAATGTCCTGCCCCAGCCCAGAGAATGTGGGGAGTGAGGGTGTAGGAGAGCAAGACACCGAGGGAGCTCTGGCTGGGATGATTTAATTGCCGTTAGTCCTGCTTTGAGCAAGGGATTGGCCTAGATGACCACCTGAGGTCTCTTCCAACCCTAATTTTCTATGATTCTAGAGGCAATGTAGTGAGCAGGGGGCAGGGCCTCAGGGAAGGGGAGGGGCTAGGGTGTTTGATTTTGTGTGACTAGGAAGTTGGCAACCCTGTCTATACCTCTCATTGAGTTTTATTTTGTCAGCAAAGCAGGAGAGTTTTGTTGGCAGGAGGAGCATTGTAGTGTGTACACCTCCACTGTTTTGTTGAGAAAAGCTGCCTTCTGTCAACAAAACTGTGTAGTATAGACAAGGTCTGACATATTATTGGCATGAGGAGAGCTCCCACTTCCTCGAATTCAGTAGAAAATCCCACCCTACCAAAAGGCCATAGCCACTTTTACAGAACATTGTTGGAGGTGAAGGAAGGTATCGGGCCAGGAGGTAAGCCCTGACTTGCCAAGTAAACAGCTGCACAACTTCTAACCTTAACTGACTAAAGCCTCAAAATAATGGCAAATAAAATGATGCACATTTCTAAAGAGCACATGGGAGCAACTTTGGACACTTAGGGAGATTTTCAAAGGCGCAGAGGGAAGTCTGGCACCTAACTCCTATTGAAAGTCAGGGGGAGTTGTTATCTAGCACACATTTGTGCCTTTGATATGCTCCCCCTATGACTTAGTCTTCCAAGCATCCCTGCATGACCAAGTAAGGGCTGTGACAATCTAGCCCTAAATGATTATTTCAAGGGAACATCTGTATCCAAAATAAAACTGACAAGTCTTTTACATTCCCAGTTGCTCACAGTGGTCTTGCGGTAAATTAGGTGGAATAATTAGGGCTTTAGAACAAAAAAATAAATAAATGAGTAACACACAGTATCAGTGAAATCAGAGTGTAATAAACTTTTATTAAGGGACGACATTGCCCTCTAGCAGTTCAAAAAATAAGTCCCAAAATCTATACAGACAAGACAAAACCAAAATTATTCTTTATGAACATAATGAAGGGTCCCGTCAACAAGACAGAAGCAAATAGATGTACATTTGGGAAAGAAATTGTACATTTCTGTTGTTCAGAAAGCCCATGACGTTCCTTGTCCATAAGGATACCATGGTGTGCAAGATGCAAGGAATGGGTTTCCGATCAGAACTGTGTCTTGTTAGTCTGTTTCCTATTCTACCAGATTTAAGTTTTTCCTTTTCTGAATGGCCCTAGTGTTCTGTGAATGAACTTGCTATGACACAGTTCAAATACTTTGAGCTAATCCTGAATATTTGGGACTTGGCTGTATACCCAAGTTCAATAAAGTCCATGCTTACACTGTCTTCTGAGTGGACTACTTCTGAAAGATTAAGGCCTCTCAGTTATTTAAGCAATATATTTAAAACTAACCCCTTTCCAAATTTTAATACTACAAATCATTGCTGGTCTATGCTATTAAAACAACCATTCTTTATTTTGTTTTCTTTTTCAGTTGCTTTTAATTATAAAAGGATACTAAAGAAGTGCATCATATTTGGGTTAAAAGATGATCAGCCCATATTTGATGTTTACGTAATAAATATCCATGGAAAATGAATATGGGGGCTGAGGGGTGAATTGCAGTTCATTGGTGAGCATATGAGCCTCATATTATTTGGCATTGCTATCTTTTGTCCCAGATGATTCTGTTTCACGATATGAAAATGAATGTGTCCTTTGGAATAGTACCCCATAATTATACTGTTTCATCCCAGTGTGATGGGTTTCCCCTTCAAGATGCCAACTGATGTGCTGAGCCCGCCTGTTCTGCCAGCCTGCACACCTTTTAACCTGTATTGATGAGCCAGGCTCTTAAGCTTCCTCTAGCACACACACACAGGCAGAGCCACACCCCAGTGCAGAAAGACACAAACACTAACATCAGCTCTGGGAAGACTCAGTTAAACGGACTTGCTCTAGCACTCAGGTGTCTACCTCCCTTGGAGTACAGACCCAAAGATATATTGTCTTGCGCTGTAGAGAAATTTAAACAATGCAAGCTCATAGATTCACTCCCTCCCTCAATGTGGAGGAAGATATATACAGCTTCTTGTGTCCCCCCTCCCCCCAGTTAGAAATTACAGAAACTGATTTAATAATAAACAAAACAAATGTTATTAACTATAAAAGGCAGATTTTAAGTGGTTAAAGGGGTAGCAAACAGAACAATGCAGATTACTGAGCAAATAAAACAAAAACACACAAACTAAGCTTGATTCACTAAAGAAACAAGTTACAAAATGTAATTTCTCACCCTGATTGTTGAATTAGGCAGGATGTAGAGTTTCTGTAGCTCAGACTTCTAGTTATTTCTTCTTACAGACTAGACCCCAGTCTCAGTCTGGACTCATCCCTGCCTTTCCCTTTAGGTTCTTTCAGCAGTCCTTCTTCTTGGGTAAGCCATGGAGGAGAGTCTGGAATGCCTTCCCTCTCAGCCTTAAACAGAATTTACAGAAGGCCTTTTGTATTCCAAACTTGACCTCCCACTCCTGTGAGTGGAAAATTACTAGAAGTCCAAGATAGTTTAGTACCAGATAGCACGACCACCTGACCTAGTAGTGTCACAGCTAGTCCCAGGATGACTCTCAGGAAGGAAAGAAATTAGTATCTTCACAGTCTTGTTGTTTCTTCCTAATTATCAGGGCTGTGATGGCCGGTTGTCTGGTGGGTGTCTCCCAAATACACACACAGCTGTAATTGTTACTTGGTCAATATTCCTAACTTTAGATACAAAAATGATAAATGCATACACATTGTATAATCACATTCAGTAAATCACAACCTTTCCAATGATATCTTGCATAAGCCATCTTATATAAAGTATATCTCAGTTATGTCATATCTGTATCATAAGCATATTTTCATAAAGAATATAGAATGTAATGTCACACCCAGCAGACAGTTATTTGAAGGCAGTTCCAAGGCATAGGAAAGTAATTCCCATTATCACAGAAGCATAAGGGTCAATCACTGAATCCTTAGGCTAAGCTGAAGACTAAGCTCTGGAGCCCAGGTCTCTGCACTCCTATTTCTGTCTTCCATTCATTGGACCACAATGTCTCCTGTAGGACTTGCACCATTGAAATCTAAGATGAAAAGGACCTATTGAGTCATCTCATCCATCTTCCTGAGAAGGTCTGATTATGCTTTTGTCCTTTTCAGTACATTATTTAATACTGTAATGCTCTGTCCCGTCTGGACTCAAGCTGGGGGCGAGGGGAGTACACTGCTTTCTTGAGGAGACAATCCAAGTTTAGCAGATCTCATTATTAGGCTTTGAGCCCAATATTTAGCCTACATTTTTTCTTTGCTGTCTTTCATCCCCTTATTCCTAGTTGCACCTTTTTGTGTGACGGTAAGCGTAGTATTTCATAAATATTTCATAGTATTTAAACCCTGCAGATATCTGAAAACATTTATACCTTGCCCACAGCCCCACTTGAAAGTTTAGTAGGACCTAGAAGTTTTATACTCCTGCTTCACCTTCTTATTTGTATCCACTCACCAATCTCAAGCTGGATTTTCCCCAACACCTCTGACTACATAGATCAAAGCAGAACTTTTTTTGTTTCAGCATACAGTGCTACAAAAATGCAGTTTACACTGGCTTGCCTCTCTCTGAAGCGCTGTATGTCTGTGGGAAGACTCAGTTTCCTCATCTGTAAAATGGGAACAATCATTTATTTTCCTCATAGGGGGTTGTGATAACTGGAATCTGTACAACATTCTGAAGATATAAAATGTTAGTTTTTGCATGGAATATATAATAGCTAACTTAAGTGGATGTTAAGTTTGCACAATTACGATATGTTCTCAAATGCAAGAGTGAAGGATTCAGGAACACATCCCAGATCCACATTACTTTGATACAATCCTCAATTTCATGCTGGTGTTCTGTTTCTCAAATCATATGACATAGCAGAGTTTAAACTGCATGCGCAACCTTAACTTTTGGTATTTCTTGGCTTTAAATGGTTAACTGCTATTCTCTTTATGCTGCTTTGTGTATGGAATCTTCTTTCTTTTGAGAAAAACAAAACAAAACATAGGAGGTTCATTTTCAATGATCTCACAGCACCACAGGCTTGCAAAAGAAAAAAAGGCAATGGATGTATATTTTCTAATTGGGAACTATGTGGAATTCATTAGAGCTACTAGGTACGCAGCACTTTGGGAAATCATATTTAGAAGCTCATCTTCAGACATGAACTTTTGAACACCTTAACCCCTGAAAGTTATGAGAAACTGAATGGAGGGGGCTATGCTGAAAGTTGTTATAAAGCCACAACCAGCTCCCGCTATAATTTGGCAGCCAGGTAACTTCATAATCTCTGTATGAACATCATTAATGTAATCTGTTTATTATTACTGTATTTATTAGTATTAAATAGTGATAAAATACTAATTAAGATAATCAGAAGTAGTGACTAGGATCCTATGTGGAAGAGCTCACTTTGGAAGCCACTGAGTCTGAACTCCTACTCTAGGAATTGGGGAGATCAACTATGATGGATTTAGGGCCAAAGCCTCCTTTCTTGCCTCAGAATCAAAAAATGGGAAAACAGATTCACAGCTCTTAACTTGCTGTTGCTTGGGTACATGGCCCCTCTTGGTTCCCCTTCACAGCTAGCCAGACCTAAGAGGATGAGTGGCTAAAAGAGGGCAGAAGTTAGGATCTGTGAATGGAAATTTGTGTATCTCTGCCTTCTTGAGTCTCCCAGTTCTCATGCTGGTCTACAGTGTTATCGCATGTTCCATTTAGCACCTCCCTGCCCCCAATATGCAAAATCCCCCTCTACAATGGTGAAGACATGTTGAAAGTAGATGTATTTCTATTTCAAGCAGCAGTAAATAAGAATACTTGACATATGAAAATTCCTGATGGAGTTTAAGAGGAATGCTTCCATTTGTCCTACTATCTCTATTGTGTCAAAATGGTCTCTGGTGTCTGCAGAGAAAACTCTTCAAGTAGTGTTTACTTTATGAATATTTGACTTTTGACACCGTCTCTGTACTCTTTGGGTACTGCAAACATGACAGTGTGCTGGACAAAGCAGAGTAAGTGTGCTCAAAGCATGGTATTGAAAGAGCTACAGAGTGAGACACAGAATATAGATAGCATAATGACATACACTAGTCTCCCTTTGTGGCTGAGGATATTTGGCTAGGTTAAATGAAGTCTCAGGGACATCAAAGACACCAGCTACTTTTTTTTGCTTCATGGCAAGTGATGTGAACAATTACATGCTGCTTACTGCCAGTTTATTTTTCCTCTACCTGCCCTTAACTATTGTGCAGCTTTGGCTGAAAATTCAGTCTCCTGTTTAGAAATTCCAATCGAGTGGTTTCCCCAGGAGGCAATGTTTGGGGAGCACAGTAAAGCTGATCAGTGATGCACTCAGAGCTTCAATTTACATTTGGGTAACTAAAACAAAGAAATGCAGAGGAGCCTATAGTAAAGTGTCCATTAACTGGTAGTTTCTTGTCTGCATCACTTCTATGTTTTTTCCAGTCAGGCCTTTCACTAGTGGGAACAAATGCTCTGGTACCCTCTTGATGCGTATTACTGTTTCATAACATGGTGCACGAGGTCCTATAAAATTATCTGACCCTTAAGTGCCTGATCCAAAGCTACTGAAGTCAATGGAAAGGCTCCCTTTGATGTCACTGAGATTTGGAGCAAGCCTACAAGAGCAGTGAATGAATAATTGGCAATATGAAAAATAAATGTGTTGGATCCAAATGTAGCAACGAAAGTGTTTAGAGAAGTGCACAATGGGATCTTAAAGGCTGCTGTTTGTATCACTGAATATTAAGTGCCAGTGTGGCCTGGCTTGAGCAGGGACATTGGGGGGCAGGGTGGGTGGAGTGGAGAGAATCTCTTCTTACTTCCTTGTGGATGACTACATTCTACCAGCACAAGTGGGTGGGATTGTGTGGAGCATAGTCAGAGCTTTGGCTCTGCTCCCCATTTGCATGCATGCAGAGTTTCCTTAGCTGGTATGCCAGGGTAAATATGTGGCATCTGGTATAGGCACACATTCTCAGAGAAATGAGGGAAAGTAGGATGCAGATCTGCCTTCTGATCTGTTCCAAGAGCAGCAACATAATGTACCCTCCACCTTCCTCGTGGGCTTGTGACAAAACTACTCCTGAGACCTAAAATAGGCATGGCCATCAACTTTTTAAAGCCAAGATCTGAATACAAAAGAAACCAAACCCCAAAATCCCATCAGCCAGAACTTCAGTGTGAATAAAAGATAGCTGCTCTGAAAACTTTGAAGAACTTCCCCAAACTCCAAGCAAAGGGATAGCCTGATAAAAATGTCAAAGATGGAATGGAAGATCATTACAGATGAATGTGGTGCTCATATAGAGAATTATATAGGTGCTAATACAGCATAAAGGGCAAAGAACAGGAGAACCATACCTGTGTTTCTCTATTTCAGATTGTTGAACAAATAACGTGCAGGAAAAAAGCTCTGAAAAAACAAACAGTACCATTCTGTGAGAAACAAGTGTCTGCAAACCTTAACACAAAAATTTAAGTGTCATTCAACAGCAATGGAAGTGGCAAAGTGAGGGCATGAATGTTTTTAAAAGGCAAATGTGGTAGTTTTAGGTGTTGTTGTACCGGTAGGTGTTAATGTGTCCATAGCCAGATTGCTTTGAGAACCCAGGATTACAATTTGTTTCCTCTAACATAGTAGGAACCCCAAAGGGAATCAAGTTGTGAAGCAATGCACCTGAGTAGGCAAAGTGACACAATCTCAGTCAGTGAACCAAAATGTTCAAATTAAGCAAATGGTGAGCAAATCCAAGATGTACAGAAGTGGAAATTCAGGGTCAGTGGCTGCCCAATAAGAAATAAAGAATAAGTCTAACAGTAAGACAGCTAATGACTGTTACATTCAGTATCTTCCACAAACATTTTCTGTAAGAAATTGGCAGTTGATCAATCCATGATTGCTACAGTCCATTACTCAGAATTCCCACTGCTAGCTTTAGGTTCCAGTAGGTCACAGTCCGTAATCACATTGCCTTCTCCTCCCTCTCTGCACTGCCATCACTGACTTTCTATTTGTCCATTTCTCACAAGATCAGCTCTGCACCTTTTTCCAAGCAGCCTCTCATGTATGAAATGGCCTCCATGAACTCACTTTAAGCCCACTATTGTCTCCTCTTTTTAAATGTCTTCTCAAGACCAGACTCTCTTCTTCTGTGATGCTTATGAGATGTCAGCTTTTATTGATGTCTAGGTTGAGGAACACAAGTAGAGATAGCGAATTGTAAATTATACAGTAATGCTGGGATATTTAGAAGAGTTTATGGGAGTTAGGCACTCAAATCCCATTTAATTTCAACAGGATTTGGGCACCCAAGTCCCTTAGCCTCCTGTGAGAACCCCAGCCTAAAATAATAATCAAAAATATCCATGGGACAAAGCAGTGGAAATTCTATAATCTACTTCTTAAAGACCCAGATGTTATTAGAGAAAGAAGGATGCAGATAGCCACATATGCCAGAATAATGTTTCTCCTGAAATCTTCCTTGATTGTGCATGGGAAGCCCTAACTTGAACTGAGGAGGACACTGATGGTTTAGGGTTTAAAATGGAAAGATTCTGGCCTCAAAGATGGGTACCTAGGTATTAAGTTATAGCCACTGGAAAAATACACAGTTTGAATGCTGCAGCCTTGGAGGCGTCCGCTAAAGATATGGGAGAGACTTACATTTTTCTGTTTTGTTTTTTAAACAGTGGAATAATATAAAGTTCATAACAAGTTGCTAAAGAAATGATGCAGGCTGTTTGATGTCTTTGTTTGGAAAGACACAATGCGCTATAAAAAATTGTGTCTGGAATAAGGAAAAGGGAACTTTGGATGGATTTCCTAATATAGAACTATATTCTACCTTTTACTACTTTTTAGTTAATTGACAGGACATTTGATGCCCGTGAAATAAACCTTATTTGGTTTTAGCTGAAGAGATTCCAGTTTGAGAATTGGGCAGAGGAACTCAAGCCAATGACTAGTTCATCATCCTCCTGATTACCCCCCCCCACACACACACTACCTGCTGCTAATTGGCCATGGTATAATTACCATTAAAAATGAGATTAAATATGTGGTCCAGAATATTCCAGGGCATTCTCTTCTGCTGTGAAATTTGCACAGCTATAAGAAGAAGCCTGTGATAAAAGAACTTCGAAGGAAAAACATCTCTGTGAGGGCCATTTTATCTTGGGAGGTTCTAATGGCCTTCAGATAAATGTGGGATAGTATAATCTCCAGATATTATTACTTGCAAATAATAGCTAATATGGGGCAACTGTATGGCTCTTAGAGTGGGGGATAGGAAACTGAAGAAAGGCCAAAATTAATCAAAAAAGAGGATAAAGAGTTTCATTTCATTAGAAAATAAGTTTAGAGAGGTCAGAATGCTTGCAAAAAAAAGAAAAGAAAAGAAAAAGAAACTTACAGACATACAGATAGAATTAGGGAAAAGATTGAGCAATAAGATGGAAGTCACTGATGTCTGACCTCAGTGCATTTAAATAAATATCATATAGCTATTCTATTTTAGACAAGTATTCATTAGACTCTTCAAAAATGAATTGGAAATACCAGAATGAATCAGCAACTTGAACACATGCCAAAAGCCCATACATCCAAGTACAGACTTTTTTTTAAAACTTATATTCAGATAATATTGGAGTTCACAGGGATACCCATTGTTCCATCCCCAGAATGGAGAATTGTACCATGGAAAAATAAGTGCCGAAGGAGTTTGAAAAGAGTGATAAGATGTAGCTGGATCTTATCTTCAGGGCAGTTCAACTATATATGTTAGTTAGAAACACCCAAGTCCTCTCCCCATCTTACCCTTCTGGAGCATTAGATGAAGAATTGTGCCTTAATAAAGAACAGCATGAAGAGATAAGCAAGACGGATGTTAAAATCTGGCAAATGATATAGAATATAAAAATATTTTATTTCATTATCTCTATCCAGACACTGTCTGCAACTAAGTCGATATCTAAGGTACGTCTTTTTTGAGTTTAATAAAGTTTAGATATATTGAGCCAAATTCAGAGAGGGTGTGTAGTTGGATCTTCTCACAGTAAATAGTCCCCCTTTCCTCAGTTAGGCTCTCCTAGACATACTTAAACTCTTTCTACCAATGTGTAAGTGGTTTCTCATTAATGTGACTTACACACCAAGGGTTAGATCTAAAAGCAACTTAAGTAAAGGGAAAGACTTTGATTTCAACAGGCTTTGGGCCAGGTCCTTAAGGATCTCAAAATGTGAACACAACTTCCCTGCTTTAACATACATCTTTTTATACTTCCTTTTTCCCTCAAGTTGCAATTTATATCTAAGAGAGTTTAATTTACATCCTTTACATATCCATTCTGGATTCAGCCCAGAATGTATGTCATGTTAGCTGTCTAAGCTTGATCATGTTAGCTGTCTAAGCTTGGTAAAGAAGGGTGTGGCGTATCTGTAATGGGATTGTTTGAGTCCATAAAATATGCAGAAAGGAACAAACAAAACTTGTGCGGAAAACGAAGAATCTAAACTGAAATGGACTAAACTAAAAAGCATTGTAGTGATCAGTGTAGACAGCACCTACGCCAACATGGGGTGCTGCATCTTTATCTTAATGCTAAATTGTCTTGTTTTGATATCATGTTGCTGTATCAAACTGAGGGGCAGCAGGTTGAGGAAGTTTGAGGCCTACCTGTGTGTGCTGGAATTGGTGCTTGCACTGTTCCATAAATACCTGGGAATTTATAAGTGAGCATTACAACTAGTTGCAGCAGCTTCAAGAGGACAAGAGCACTTTCATCTGAAAAAAATGTACTGGTCATGTGTAACACCAACAGACCCCCGTCATTGGTGGGCAGGATTGAAAGGGGGACCTCTGGAGCTTAGTACATGAGCCTCTACTGCATGAGCTAAAAGCCAACTGGCTGTTAGCTAAGGCTGTAGAACAGACTAATTTAACTCTCTAAGTGATCTAGGTGCCACTAGATGGAATAGAACACCACAACCTGGAGGTGTGTGGGTTACATATGCAGATGAGTCTGGAATCTATGAGTACTTGACAGACTTTGAGCAGTTGTCCTCTCTGAGAGAGTGTACTGATGAGAAAGCAGTGTGGTCCCTAGCAGTGTTTTTGGATTGTATGTGCAAAGCCTTTTACTAGCAGCTTTCCAGTACAGATCATGGCTCTTATAGATGGCTGCACAAACATTTATATATTCACTGTGAGGGGCCCTTTTGAAATACCAGAAGGAATGGCAATCCAGGAGGTGGCAGGAAGGGAAATCCCTGTATAGTTATTTGTGTGCATTGAGAAGACTGTTTGGTAGGGTTTTTTTCCTGCACCTTCCAGTCCAGGAGATAGTTCAAGCAAAGCAAAACCTGTGCCAAATCTGGAACTAGTAATGCTGAGAGAGGGTCTATGCCCAGTGGCAAGTCAAGAGAGAATCCTGTGTGAAAAATTTTAGCAGAGGAACTTCATAATCTGCTGGTGAAGGAAGATAACATACTGGATAAATTTATAGACCAGATTGTATACAGAGTTCAAGGTATGGAAGAAAAAATTGGGGTGTTTCCTTAAGTGACTAACTGTCAATTCCTAGCCCTAGGGTGATTCCTTTATACCAGATGCAGCATTTCAATAACTATCTGCTAATGATGTGGCTAAAAAAGTTCACAGACATCCTGTGGGTCAGATAAGAGAGACTGTTTCCTGAGCGGGTCCCAGGTCAGATAACCTTTGCAGGCAATGCAAAAGGCAAAAACCACTGGGGATAGAATTGCCCAAGCAGAGGAAAGAGATCAGGGAAAGCAGAAGTACGTTCATTATCAGTATGCATTAGAATGACCCATGTGAAGAGCTTCCCAGATAACCCGTTACTGTGTCTGGAGAAACTGACAGCTGGAAAACCACAATGCTGTTGGATGCAGGATCTCAGATAAGTCTGTGCCAATGCTAAAATGAAAAAAAAAAGTGTATTGCAGGAATTAAATTGCTGACTATCAATCATCAGCCATAGCAAACAACAGGAGAAATTCAGTTTCCATGGACTTCAATTCTGGTGACCAATATTTCTAGTGCTGTTGTATTTGATGTGGATTTCAGTGGAGGGCATCAGAAGAACTTCTGGGGGTATTAATAGAATGAACATGGTGCTGGACAATATTCAGATACTCCTCCTGGATACGGATAGAAGGAACTGTGGACACTGGGATGCAACAATTAGGGCCTCAGATACCTCTATGATGCCTACAGCATGACAGAGGAATTGCTCCTTGTAGGGGCTGGGAATCAAGCTGTGGTCAACCAGGTCATCATGCAATAATACCCCTAAGGATAAAGGACTACTGTAGTGGTCCTGTGGGAGTGTTTGAAGCTACCAGTATCCACTCAGGATTGTTGTTTAGCAGACTCTGCTTCAAGCTGGAGCTAAGGGGAGTTCTGGGTTAGCATAATTAATGTGACAGATCAGGAAGTGCAGCTAGTGAAAAAATCAGACCACAGGGACAACGTCTAGTGTAGCTGGTGTCTCAAAGCCTCATGGGGCAGATATCAAGAACTGTGAAGCAGCCCAGCCAGTAAAAAGGTTGGGGGTTGACTTGACAGAGGCATCTAGACAGCAATGAAAGGATGTGATTAGAACAGCTTCTCTTATCATATGTTAGTGTGTTTTCCAAGAATAACCATAGAATATCAGGGTTGGAAGGGACCTCAGGAGGTCATCTAGCCCAACCCCCTGCTTAGGGCAGGCCCACTCCCTAGACAGATTTTTTTTTTTTTTGCCCTAGATCCATTGATGGCTCCCTCAAGGATTGAACTGATAGACCTGGGTTTAGCAGGCCAATGTTCAAACCACTGAGCTATCCCTCCCCCTGATGAAGAGCTTGGGAGATATGATCAGATACAACATCAAACTGTACTTAAGCCAGGGAGTGTTCCTGTGAGGCAGCCCCACATTGGATTCCATGGTGTATCAGGTCACAGTGAAATAGAAGCTAAATCCTATGCTAGAGGATGACCTGATTATCACTTGCAGCATCCCCAATTGTAATCGCAAAAAAGCCCAATGGAGACTTGAGGCTATGCCTTGACTACAGGAGACTTAATGCACAGACAGAAGATAGTTTCTCATTTTCCCCCATAACAGACATCGGTATAAAGTGCCAGGAGCAATATATTTTAGTCATTTTGCTTTTGCATCTGAATATCATCAATTTAAAGTGGCACCTGAGGACTGAGAAAAAATGTCTTTGTGATACCCTCTGGGCTGTTTCAATTCCTCAGAATGCCTTTCAGATGTATAAATGCAGCAGGGACATTTCAGAGGGCAGTAATGTGATCTAACCCAAGTTATGAGAACTGAAGACGTCCTCATATACTAAGATGGCTTCATTTGTTTCCATAAAATATGGGAGAAAGATCTGATAAAATGGAAGAGATTGTAAGGATTCTTAAGGAGTCAGGATTTAAATGTGGAGGAAACAAATATCAGTTGCAAGGAGTTACTTTACCTTCCTAGGACACAATATTCATAGGACACAGTCAGTGAGGATGAGTTGGAGAGCCAACCCCAGAAGTTTATTATTAAGGACTGGAAGGAGCCTATGCACATGGAGGAGGTTTGCAGATCTGTAGAGACATGTAAGAAGCAGGGCCAGCTCTAGCAATTTTGCTGCCCCAAGCATGGCGGCACGCTGAGGGCTGCACTCTGCCGCTCGCTGGTCCCGCGGCTCCGATGGACCTCCAGCAGGCGTTTCTGCGGACGGTCAGCTAGTCCCGCAGCTCCGGTGGACCTGCCGCAGGCATTTCTGCGGAGGGTCCGATGGTCCCGCGGTTCTGGTGGAGCTTCCACAGGCATGTCTGCGGGAGGTCCACCAGAGCAGTTTGCCGCCCTCCCAGTAACTGGCAGAGCGCCCCCTGCGGCGTGCCGCCCCAAGCATGCGCTTGGCGTGCTATGGCCTGGAGCCAGCCCTGGTAAGAAGTTTCCAAGAATGGACAATCCTATTACACCAGCTAACAGAGTGACTTTGTTTGGACAGGAGAATACCAAACCAAAAAAATCACAGCATTTCAATGACTGAAGGAAGATCTTCTAAACCATGCTGTGCTTAAATTCCTGGCTCCAACTCATCCATCAGTGGTAATCTGTGATGCCTCAAAGGTTGCTCTGTCAGATTTGCATTTGAATACACTGATGAGTTTTGTCAATTCAGACTGGTGGCTATTGGAAGTTGCCCATTACATGAGAGGGAAACCAAGTATTCATTACAGAACTGGAGAGTCTGGCTATTGTGGAGGTGCTCATGGGCCATCGTCTCTGATTACTAGCTATGGAATTTACAGTCTACCAGAGTGCCCTGTAGTAGCTCCTTATGAAACAACCCAGAAGGATGCCTGTGGACATGGATTCACACATTGTCTGAATATAAAGTCACAGTTCACCATAAACCTGGAAAGCAAAATGTGGTTGCAAAAGCTTTCAGCTGGGAAGGAGCAGTGAGAACAGACTCAGCCTGGGCTTGTGAGGCTATCTGGCAAGAACAGTCTAAGGACCTTGACTTTTGGTGCAAGGGTCTACAGAAGAAGCCTCAGGCTGGGGAGATTCAACAGTTAATGGTCCCTTCTGGCCTTAAACCCTTATGAATCTATGAAAAGAAGATTATCCATCAATCTGGCTACCAACTTGCTGGTGTATGAAAGTAACAGAATTGTCTTGCCAGCAAGCTTACAGGACTATAATGTGTGGATTATAATGAAGCAACTGGCCACCTGGGGCATGGAACGACCCTGAGTCAGGTGTCCAACACATCTTTTTGGCTGAGCATGGCTGCAGATGTTAAGAACTGGTACTTTCTTTTCTTGCTAGGTAAGACAGCAAAGTATCAGCAAGGAGAGGCAGAACTCCTTTAGGGGAAATGCTCCAATCTAGTAAGCCCTTGGAGTTCATACAGATTGACTTGAAAGGCCTACTTCCAGAAACACCAGCTGGAAACCGATATTTGCTGGTAGCATATGGCACCTTCTCAAAGGATGTGGAAGTTCAGCCAGCCATATTGAAGAAACGTTCAGTGTTGCAGTTTGGCCAACCTAGCTGCTTCTGCAATGATCATGGGAAGGAATCTGAATCATGGTTATTACACAAAGTTTGCCAACAACTCCAGATAACCAAGATGACAAACAGTGTTGTCCAACCTTCAGGTAATGGGGGAGTGGAGAGTAAACCACACGATTGATTCTATGCTTGGAACCTAAAGGCTTGTCTGCATGAACACTTAGTGCAGACAGGACCTCCATTACTAAGTGATGCTGTATCTTTATCTTAGTGCTAATGTATTGTTTCAAAGAGAAATAGATCAAAGCACATTAGTTAACTGTTAATGCACTTCAGCCAGGTTCACACAGACAACTGGTCCACACAGACAATAATTCCACAGCAGGCTAGTATGGGGTAGATTCACCCCCCAGCTTGCCACAAACTAATTGGTCATGTAGACAAAGCTCTTAGACCAATAAAACTGATCCAAGCCTGGAGACATATTTTTCTGCCAGCTGACACTTAGTTACTCATTACGCTCCCTATTAGATTATTTTTTGGACTTGGCAAATCTTTACCTCCATATAACTTGATGTTCAGGCAGGAAGCACTGGCAAGACCCTCTGAACTACACAAATTGCAAATGGAGGAACAGATGAATGGGAAGTGAGCATAACAGGCACAAGATGCCAGAAAAAAAGGAGAGCTATGTGCCTTTCCAGGAAGGAAAATGTGTGGCTATGCAGCTAGAAAAAGGAGCCCAGAAAAAAATCCCATATGCCTTTTTTGGAGGGGACCTTACATGGAACTTAAAGTAAACCTGATCCTTGCTGATACAAAAAGGAAGAGCTTGTGCCGCTGTATTGCATCAATAAGTGGTACACAGATTCATTGAAAGAAAGGGGAAGACAAACACTGAGGGGACACAACCATCTTCTCAGAGGGGTGTACAGGAGGATTTGGAAGTACCCCAGTAGGTTTTAATGAGAGAGCAGTTTTGGAGGAGAAATTGCTGATATGTCCTCAGTACCTTGTTATACTGCAATCCTTATCCATCTGTCCACAACAAGTAGGTCTAACCTAGAGGATATGAACCCTGAACTTGCTGATGATCTATATCCAATTGGAGTGGTGCTTCTCCATGACTGAATATAGGACTGAAGCAAGCAGACCAACACAATCTGTGTGAATGGTAGGCTGCCTGGATTCCTAGGAGTTACAATGATAAAACTTTTGTTACTGTTTTTGAATTCTTATTAAGCTAAAAGGGACAAAGTTGTAATCATCAGTGGAGACAGGACTTCCATTACTAAGTAGTGCTGTATCTTATATGTTAGCGCTAATGTATTGTTCTGTTTAGATATTATGTTGTATCTGATTGGGGGGGATTAGTAGGAAGTTTGAATCCTGGCAGTGTGCACTGGAGTTGTTACTTTCAGTGTCCCAATAAATCCTTTGATTTCTGTAAGGAAGTGTTATAGTATACTATAATCAAGAGTTGTGCACAATAGTCATCTTTATGTCTGAAGCATTCCAAGCGATCTCATTTTGTTAGTTTGTAGTGCAAATAATATTTCCTATTTGTACTACCTAGTTTATCATTTAATCATACTCATACTGCACTAGTGACCAATGGGCGCCCAACCAAGTTCAGGGCCACATTTTGCTAGATGCTGTATACTTTTATACATACAGGATCCCTGACAGTTTACAATCCATGAAAACAGATGACATATAAAGGGTAGGGGAAGAAAGATACAATCAAATACACACCATTTATATATATACACATTTGCTGTTTTCTTGACAACATAAATAGCTGAGACAGTTGACATTTACTTTATCTGTCTCAATTTAGCCATCATTAACTGGCTGATTTCTTACAGATATTGCTGCAGAGCAAAAGAAGTACAGCAACCCCCCCCGCCCCCGAGTGGTTCTGTTATTTTTCCAGTGGTTGAGATTCTGAATAGTTTCATCTCAGGATCTGAGATTCTAGTGAGGGCAACATTTATTATTGGCATACCATTTTATAACGGGTCGAGAATCTGTTTTGGTGCAGCAGAGGCATAATGTCAATCATATCAATAAGGTCTATACTCTGCAAGACTATTTTCCTGTTTAGACTCCTCACTTACAACCTGGCAGCTGAGTTTTTTCATTAGTCTTTGAGATTCTAAGAAGTGTCACATTTATTATTGTAGTTATGTAATTTTATAAGGGAAACACAGCACCCACCACCATCTAGGAAAGTTCAGTTTTCTCCTCTGTTCTGTTATAGTATCAGAAGCATTATTTACACACTGAAGAGGGTCAAAAGCGGTAGCAGAGGTAATTCTACATTAACAAAAGGAAAAGGCATTTCTAAAGGAAACACCATTATTAAGTAGCCATACAGTCTATGGACTCTACCATGTCCAGGCACCGACCCTCTCCTTTGCAGGTCGTTTTTCCCCCTACAAAGCTCAGAGAACTGCTATCCCAAAAATTTAGTTCCAATTTCCCAGATGCACGCAGTCCTCCTACATAAAGAGGCAAATTCTGACCTAGACCATGTTTTTAATGGGAAAAACCCACCTTTGAAGCTCCTGTAGAAAGGTATAGTAAATGATCATAAACTTTTGTGTTTTGCTTTGCAGTTCACTCTTAATTCAAAGAACCTTACGTCTAAATTGGGTTTATTTCTGATACCCAGTGAGTTAATATGGTGTCCCGACTAGCACATTGAAAATTTGATGGTGCCTTTTTTCCCCGCTATGATCAATCTCCAGTAACATGTATTGGCTTTGCTTTAAAATCTCTTCACTGTCAAACTGGTAATAATGTTTAATATTAAGCCTAACATACAGTCTTCATTTCAGTTTACTTATATTAAAATGCAGGCAATGCTTAGTGTGATTTTCTAAAACTACAAAAAATAAGTATTGCAGCTCAGTAACTGCAAACAACAAAACAATTGGCACAAGCGTGAGGGAGTAAACACTTCAGTAAAGAAACAATTTCAAACTTCCAAGTGCTTATTATAAATAATGATGAGAAAAAAACATTTAAAAAATGATGTAAAATTTTTTGAATGTATAATTTTTAATTCCAACAGGTTAAATTTTGGAAGCATGCAGGACATGTTAAGTGAAATTGAATGGCACAAAGCACTGAAGGGGAAAGGCTGTCAAGAACAATTGCTTAAAAATAGAAGGAGATATTTCAGATAAGATCTTAAAGTGAGAACCAACACAAAGTGGTAAATTTTTTTGTTTTTGCCCTTCAGCATCAAACTTGTCATTATCCCTTTATGATAAATTCTAAGCAAACTGTCAAGTACATAAAAGTGGCAAATGTAATTTTATTTGCTAGAAGGGACCTGCCTTGGTAAACAAATACATTCATTCAATGCATCGTTAGTCCCATAGAAGAGTGATGGATTCTAGCCAAAACAGAAGAAAATTCTACTAGGAAAGGGAGCTGATCATGGCCAAAGAAACTAGGTTGTCTGAACACTTAGAACTCATCATCTGGGATAGAGCCCATTCCTAAATCCTGGTGGGAGTGGCAAAAGAGATAGGCATACACCGATATATATGACACCTCTACTTCGCTATAACACAACCCAATATAACACAAATTCGGATATAACGTGGTAAAGTAGCACTCTTGGGGGTGCGGGGGGGCGGGGCTGCGTGCTCCAGCAGATCAAAGCAAGTTCGATATAACACGGTTTCACCTATAATGAGGTAAGATTTTTTGGCTCCCAAGGACAGCGTTACATCAGGGTCGAGATGTATTATTATAGTAGCAACTAGGAGTCCGACCGAGATTGGATCCTGATTGTACTGGGCACTGTATTCACACACAGTAAGAGCCACTCCTTGTCCTGAAAAGTTTACAAACTAAACAAAGGAGATTGAGCAAAGATCAGAACAAGGAAGTACTGTCATCCTTATTTTACAGGTGGGAAGTTGAGGCACAGAGGGACAAAGTGTCTTGCCTAACGGCACACAGGAGATCTGCAGCAGAACTGAGAAGTAAACCTGGCTCACCTGAGTCCTAGTCCAATGCTTTACCATGATCTAAATAGAGATGAAAACTTTTTTACCAACAGTGGAGGTGCAGGTAATGATAGATCTGAGTACAAAACAAATACTCTGGAAGATGCAAGTATTTCAGAACGACTTAAATATACCAAATGCTTCAGGGTGTTAAATGGCTTTTGCTGTTCAGTGTAGAGGAATTTGAAGCAATGAAGCTATGGACAAAAATAAAAAAAAATGTATAATGCAAACTTAAGCAACCAGTTAAATAATAAGCCATAATAGCAGTTTGACTGGGATACAGAAGTTGCACAGGTATAACAAGAAAAAACCTTCACTACCATAATACAAACTGAAAGTGTTTCAGTCTTTTTATAATCACAGTGAGGTATTCAAAGGAGTGGGTGGTTATTAAATAACTGCATTACTCCAGTTGCTAAGTCACTTGCCTTTTATCCTTGTGTTCTTTTGACACCACAGTACTTGACTTGTGAAGTGTCATGCTTGAACATGAAATGGTAACGTATCCAAGATGGTCAAACATTACCCAAATCCCATTCCAGAGTACAGTCTGAGACTAGCAGGGGATTCCACATGAACACTTTGAGTACAAAAACAAAAGAAGAGACAGCTGAAAAAATGACTCTTTTTCTTTGCAAGTTTTTGTAGGAAAAAAATATATTGTTTTCCATCCGAAAAAAAATATTCACAGATATTTTCCAACAGGGTCTAAGCAGCACTAAAAATCAAAATGCAGAAAGGGGAATAGGCTGCCTTTTACGTCTGGGCATCAATTCAAATCTGGCCCAAGTTGTTAGCAACCAAAATGTCACTAACGTATAATGGCTGCTTGGTATCCTATTTGAAATGAGCTGGTAGTTTCAGCCCATTTCTTAATGGGTAGGGAACAGATCCTCCCTGCCAATGTAGAAAAATTAATGTGCCTGTAGGAACATGTAAGGAGCAGAATGACTGTTCTGCTGAATGTTTGCCTCATTCCTGAATTGCTTCAATTGCCACATAACAGGTCCTTTGATTAGAGCCAGGCAACACTTTTTTTAACCTTTTTTTGCACACCTCCTCCCCCCCCTGACTTTTTGCCATTTTATGCACTAATTTTCAATACTTTTAATAATAAAATATAGATGATTGAATAAGAGGGTGAACTATTTCAGGGCACTTTAAAGAAATATGCAGCAAGAGAGAGAAATTGTGACTTATCCTTATTGGGAATTGTCACAGGTACAGTCACTGCTAGAGTGGTACCTCCTCCTCCTAGCTGCTCTGGGGATTAGCTCTGTCCAGGTCTGATGCCCCCTTCCATCATCTCACTCGCACTGCAGCCCCACTTGCTTTCTGGGAGTCTGTGCACTTCCTCTTTGGTACTTGGTTGTTCCCTCTTCATGTCTTGGCCCTCCAGCCAAGTCACTATGTGTTTCCCTCCAACAGTATCAAACTCCCACAGGATAAACTGTCCTAGGCAGTTTTCAAATCCACTGCCCTGACTGTGCCACTTCCTCGGTGACTGGCATGGAAACCCAGGGCCACCCTTTACTCCAGGTTCCAGCTCAAGAAACCTCAAATCAGTGGCCAAGCTCTACAACATTCCACCTTGCAGCTGTTACCCTAAGGCTTTTCTACCCCACCTCTCTCTGGCTTCTACCTCACCACCTTTCTGGGGAAACTCCTTCTTCAGAGCCTGGATCCCTGAGGTTTCTACTCTGTATTTAGGAGTCCTCCTTTCCTTCTCTTATGCCTAGAGAGTAGCTACAGACTCCCTCACTACAGTCCCTTTCTGCTGCTGACTTCCTGGCTTTATATTATCCCTACCTGTTCCTTCTCAGCTGGGCTCCATCATCAATCGTGGTTACTTGGGCCACCTAATTCCCTTCAGGTGTGGCCTATCTGGTTAATTGGCCTCATTAACCCTTTCCAGGCTAGTGTGGGGTGAACATCTCATTGCAGGAATACTGAATGGTTCAGGATAAAGTACAACAGGGACCATCTCTCGCACATTTCTATGTACACATTTTATATTCTGCCATCCCCATAGTTTCTGGGTACTATGGGCATAAATGAAGCTCTGGCCAAAAAAGGACCTACCTTTTCTGACTCTACAGCACCTCATTATTGCTGCTATCCAGAACAAAATCATTTCTTGGTGGAGGGCTTCCAGGACAAACTCCATTACTTGTGGAAGGCCAGTGTGAAGAGATGAGACTTGGAATGAGACCTAAAAGCGGCAAGACTCAGGCCAAAACAGATATTTCATGAGATAGGGCTTCACAGCCTGATGCCTTTTATCAAGATTCCTTGGGTCTTCCTGAGAACCATTAGCCGCAGCATCCTCATCAATTGTTAACTGCCATGGTGAGGCACAATGGAGAAATGTTCACTTAATCTGGGACCTAGCCAAGTTAAGGCCTTTAAAATTCAGGACCATCAACATGAATTGCAATTGGAACTGTACGGGGAGATGATGATGGGTACAGAGCACTCGTGTGACGGGAGCTGTCCCAATTACTGTAGGAAGTGAGTGTCTGCGTAATAACACAGTTCAGCTTTTTGTGTGTACTTCTCAGTCAACCCCAGGAAGATGAAAACATAGATCAATGTGGCTGGATCCTAATCTCAGGGGGAAAGGGAAAAATCTCTTAATTAGTTAATGATGGAGGAAAAAGGCATTTCCAGCCACAATTGTTATCTCTCTATCCCAAAATAGTGATGAATCTTGTAGGACCTCAAGATATAACACAAGCTTGACTACTGGAGAGCAGATGGAAGCAATAGACGGGGTTGTGGCTTTTATCAGATCTTCAGAACGTTCTCCTTGTTCTGCTAAACTCAGCCTTACCTAGACTGAGCTTTAGCCAAATTCCTTTCATCCAGTCTCCATTTTCCTTTGGACATTGCCACAGGTGGGAAATGGTGTTGCTGACACTACATAAAGAAGAGACATAGGGCTTGATGTGACCAGTGCATAGTTAGTAGTGAAGCTATTGTGTCTTATGATCTCCCCCACATGTGCTTGAATGAGAGAGGTAACAAGATTAAGCCTTGTGGGAATGCAAAGATGGGAGACATTTGGGAAAAAAAGAAGTTGTCTATGACCATTGGGGGTACATCAGAGAGATGGTATCAAAGAGTACAATTCCATCTACCTCCATCCACTTTGTAGATGAGTCTGAAGAACCATATAAATGGGATCAAAGCCAACTGATAAATCAAGCTGTATTAGCATGGGCATTTTGCCTCTGGATGGATGGATGGATGGATATGACAACAAACGTCCATCGATACAAGCAGCCCTGTCTCTGTTCCATTTCCAGCTCGGACTTAGAACAGTAATTCAAAAGAGCTAGAGAATATTTTAAAGGGAAAACAAAAGATAGATACTAAACAGTAAATGTTCAGCACAGTTTGTGGTAATTGACTTAGTCAGGCAGTTCCCATTACTGTTAATGAGAATCACATGGCTAAATCCCAGTGCTAAAAATATACTCTTAAATGGATATTTGCATGACAGTGCCAAACATAAGCATCAAGGTGGCATAAATTACTGTTGAGGAAGATATAAGCACTAAAGGCATTTACTGTAGCCCTAATCTTTGCTAGAGATTAGTCAATATCTTCAAAAACTGAAAAAATATTGTGTCATTCAGAATAAATTGTTTTACAGTATGTTGAACAAGAGTCTAACGAACAAAACTGTGTGATGTGTGGGAGTGCAAGTCTTCTAAGGCAGTGGAACAGCTGTGGTTCTGCTACAGAATGGAGGAGGAGGATAGTGGAAGCGAAAGAGAGGCTACTGTAATGCTTTCTCAGGGCACTCAGGACTGTAACCCCTCATCTCAGTGAGAGATTTGCTGGTGCTAATCCCTGCTACCTCAGTCTGTTAACTACCCATACAATCTCCTCAGGAGCTCTGCCGGCACTCACTTTGCTTTGCAGGTTAATGTGTGGTGTAACCCAGCCTCCAAGCCTCTTTGAAGCCCGTACCCCTGTAGCATTCTTCCCCTGTCACTATACACTCACAAAAATGATCAAGTTTGCTACTCTGAAGGAAACAGTACTAACACATCAGCTTGTTTGATTCAACTGAGTATCAGCTCAACAGAATAACACAGTACTGTAAACTATTTATAGTCAAATGAAATACAGGGTTTTTTAAATAAAGATTAAGATTTTAAGAGATAGTGAGCAAGAGTAATAAGATTAACAGGTTACAAATAAAACAAAAGTATAACAAACTTTCTACAGACTAACAGGCCACAATCCTTGTCTAAAGTAGTTTCTTGACCTCGGAGTCTTTCTGCAGAGCTTGCTGGTGAGAATCCAGAACGTTCACAAACCACCTCCGTCTGTCAAGGGAGTTCCTCAGGGAAATGGAAAACAGGGTGTTGTCCTTCCCTCCCCTGCTGTAGTCCAGTAAACCTTTGAAATGAATTCCTGTTGTTTGTACTCTCATGTGCCCGGGTCGTGTTGAGTTCACATTCCCCCCATCAACTTCTTTTTTCCTTTTGGCTTTACATGCAAATGGGTCTTCCTTTGGGTTGGCTTCACAATGCTTAACTTACAGCAGAGTGAGAGCAAATAGGTGATTCCATACCCCTTTGACTGGCAAAACTGGCTAGTCAATGCTGCTGGGGACACAGATTCTAAACATATTTCAATCCATACACAAAACGTCTTAAATATCACTTATACATCCCTCCCTCCATGCTTAGGAGGATCAGTATGATGTAAACTTCCATTGGACACCTGACACAAACCTTTTTGCGTAAATACTCTGAAAGCCATGTGTTGTATGTAGTGAGTTTGTCAGGCCTGACAGGCATTACTGTTACAGAACAGTGAACCCTTTGCCAATTGGCATTGAGAGGGTGTTAGGGTCACAGTTATACAGGAGGAATCAGTCATGCCTGATGGCTGTGGAACAATTGGGGGCAGGACAGGAAATATCAGTAAGTCCACAACTACCCTGATCAACAGGTCAAAACCCTTTCAAGAAGATATGGGTACAGAGTGAAGGGACAACACTGAAGCTCCTTCAGTCCCCGTGTAGGTCCCTTCAGTTTAGGTGCTGTCCCGGTCATGGTATGACCCCCACTCTGAACCTTAGCGTCCAAAAGATGAGGTACCAGCATGAATTCCTCTAAGCTTAATTACCAGCTTAGATTTGATAGGCTGCCACCAACCAGGACTTTCAGAGCCTGGTACACTCTGGTCCCCCCAAAACCTTCCCAGGGGACCCCCAAGACCCAAACCCCTTGCGTCTCACAACAAAGGGAAATAAACCATTCCGCCTCCCTCCTTCCTTCCTCCCAGATCCTCCCCTCCCTGGGTACACTAGGAGATCACTGTGATTCAAACTCCTTGAATCTTAAAACAGAGAGGAATGTCACCTTCCCTGCTCCTCTTTTCCCCTCACCAAGAGGCAATACAGATTCAAGCTCCGTGAATCTAAAACACAGAGGAATTCCACCTTTCCCCCTCCCTTTCCTCCTTTCTCCCACAAATTCCCTGGTGAGTACAGACTCAATTCACTTGAGCCTCAACTAGGGAAAAAATCAAACAGGTCTTAAAAAGCAAAACTTTTAATAAAAAAAAAGAAAGAATAAAGTAAAAGTTATCTCTGTAATCTAGATGGTAAATATTACAGGGTCTTTCAGCTTATAGACACTGGAGAAAAAGCTTCCTCCAACAGAAATACAATTTCAAATACTTTTAGCCAAATACACATAAAAACTCTACCAGCCAGATACACAGTTGCAAATACAGAAAAAAAATTAAAAAGACTAAAGTGTCTTTCTACCTTTGTACTTACGAAATTGGAACAGAAGATTNCTGATTGGTCCTCTGGTCAGGTGTTCCAGGTTCACTGCTTGTAACCCTTTACAGGTAAAAGAGACATTAATCCTTAACTATCTGTTTATGACAGTCACTTAGTGTAATGTATTATTGAGTTACACTTTTTCAGGTAAGTTTTAGAGTACAGGAGACAAATTCAACACACAGTTGAAGTAAGTGTGGCCTTTCAAAGTCAGCCAGCATAGTTTTCTATTTACATGATTTTTTTTAAAAATAATGTTCATCTCGCCAACTGGGGTATGGCTTCAATGGGACCTGAAGCAGTAGAGACAGCTTCTGGGGACAAAGGGAAAGACCTCAGCAACGAACAGCTAAGGCACTATTCCATGTGTGCATCACCCTAAACAAATGATGATAAAATGTTGGCACCATACTAATCTGTCTTGTTTTTCAGAACATGGCACGTATTTTAGAAATATTTGATTGATTGATTGATTGATTCTGGCCAATATTTATAGCTCTCATTATATAAAGCCAGATACCTTAGTTATACCATAAGACCAACAGGTAAAAGAATTCTTCTCTTCCTCTACCACAAACTAGGCAGGCACAGGATAGGTGTCCTATGTTAATAACCTCTCCTAAGAAGTACATGAACCTCAAAATATGTGAGTCTGAGTCAAACTTTCAAATGCATGGCAGTGTTCAAATCAGCCAAACAAGTTGGTGAATTCCTCATAGAGAATGACATGGATTTGCTGTGAGTTGTGACATCATTCCAGCTAGCACAGCTTTGGGAGAGGAGGCTATCACTGGCAGTGGCTGTAATTTTGGAGGTTATTTGGCAAGTGAAATTACATAATCTAATCTTGCATCTCAGTCATGTTTCATTTATCTCTGGGCTCTTTCACAGAATGACAGGTCCATTTACCATTTTTCTTCCCACAGTTTTGTACAGCTGAAAATACAAAACATGCACTCTATGTCAGGGATATTAATGTTATGTAGCATTTAATTTAGTAAGTACTGTACCTAGTTGGCTTAACTAACCTCATTTGGGAGGAAGTGGTGGGAGCTGCTACCGGATCCAAGATTCAGGATCCCCAAATTAATGTTTTAAGAAGTTTGGTATATTTTACACCAGCACAAATAAAACAAAGGAAGAAAAAGGAAACAAAGAGGAGTGGGTATTAGAGAAAAGGGGGGTGGAGGCAAGGCAAAGGAAACTCATAGTTCATTTTATATGGCCTGAAAAAAGCAAGCACCATGGCAGTACAAAGCCTGTTTGTATGAATTGGGCCTGTGTTTGGGTGATAGCTGGAAGATAAATATAATGTGGAACTTGGCACAAATGAATAGAAGCCTGCACAGCTTCTGGAATCACATCTCTTTTAGTGTTCATTGTATGGATACAATGGAACTGTTTAAAAGACCAGGATAAATGTTCTCCTTAAATTTGGCGATCTTAGACTAAACAAGTAATGGTTTGAACTAAATTATACAAATTAAGTAGAGAACGTATTAAAATAAACACAGAATGTTCTAGTATTGCACTTGGAGTGAAATATGGCTCGGTAACCAGCTACAGGAGCACTCATGTGCCCCATCATGCAGATTTGCAGTTTACTTGGGGTGGGGGTGGGGGTGGGGAGCAGCCTGGCACACAAGGTCGGTGAGTGCTGAGAAAAGGAACAGAGCTTAATTTGTAATGAACAAGGTCATGGGGCTCAAGCAATTTGTTTACTTTCATAACTGACACGGCAAGCCCAGAGGTGCCGGGGCTATGAACTGCCAAGCCTAGAGGTGCTGGGGCTCAGCTCTGGTAAGCCCTGGCACAAATTAAGCATTGAAAATGCACCTATTTAGTGGGCATAAATCACTTTTTTAAAAATCAGCACTATGAACCTGAATAGGATCATTACGTCTTCAAAATGAAAAATCAAGGCACTTCACTATTTTATCTCTTGCTTGTCTCCCATCTCCTCTTTCCTCCACTGTTTGTTCCTCTGTGTCCCTATTTTAGTTTCTCACTCCTTTAACAGAGGCAGTGTGGCCCAGCAGCTAAGGCAATGTAATGCTATTTAAGAGATCTGGATTCTATTCTCAGTTCTAACAATACCCTACGGTGTGACCTTAGGTATGTCTCTTCTCTGTGGCTGTTTCCCTGCCTATGTTTTGTCAATTTAGGCTGTATCTGACTATATATACGCATGGTGCGTATTAGAATGGGGCTGGATCTCGGTTGGGGGTCTACAGGTGATAGTGTACAGGAATAATTAATGCCTTTTTCACCCTGTTCCCATATAGTTCTACTTTGGTTCTCTAGCTCTTCTCCTGTGTATCCTGGATCCTGCTCCTGTTTTCTTTTCCTTTATTTTGGTTTCCCTTTTCCATCTGTTATGTCTCTCTACCACCCCTCTTCAAATGTCTATTATTGCATTTCCTCCCTCCTTTCTCTTCATTACAGCTTTGGGTCTTCTCTCCATGCTCACTTTTTTCCTTCTCCAGATCTTGTGTGGCCTCCCAGCACCTGTCCAGGTGTTCTGTTTCTATTTTTTCCTTCTTGTCTCAGGATAATAGAGCTGGTAAAAAAAAATGAAGGAACATTTTCATGCAAAAATTGCATTCAGGTTTTTTTTCCATCAAAATTTGATTTTCAAAGAAAAATGTAATCAACATTTTAAAAATTGACCATTTTCAATGAGCTCTTCTGGACATAGCACTAAAACTCTGGCACTGCATTTTCAGTGGTGCCTAAAGGACTTTGCCCAACTCCCACTGAAAGTCTTAATGATCAATTTTTGAAAAAACGCACTGAGATTTTTGGAAAGACACTGCTATAGACAGGGGTGGCTCTAGGCATTTTGTGGCCCCAAGTATGGCAGGCAGGCTGCCTTTGGCGGCTTGCCTGCGGAGGGTCTGCAGGAGGCAATAGACAGTTTTCCTCATTCAAACTCTATAAAGAAAACTCACTTTTCCTGAAACATATTATGTTTTATACATCAAGCCTCCATTTCTATTTTTGTTTTTGGTAAAGTCTAGGTTATGCTGAATCTAGGCTGACAGGATGAGAAAAACAAAAGCAAACTCAGGTTTTGTTTACATTTACGGACCCATTCCAGCTTTGTTTTGTAGAAGGCAGAGCTCAAAGTGCTTTTATATTAGTCTTTCCTGACATTTCTGTTCAAGTTACTGCACTAAACCCAAATCCGCATTCTAGTACAATATTACAGCAGAGTTTACAAATATTAACATTTCCTTCCTCAAACTTGTCCCTCTGCCTGTAACAGCATCATACTTCCCCACCTCTCTGTCAGTCTAAAAGCAAAAGACTGATGCAGTTAGCTGAGCAGCTGGAGGCAGACAGTAGAGAGTCCATGCAGCAAGGTGTAGTTATTCTCTGCTTGTTGTAAAACATTGCATTGTGGGGTTTAATGCATGCTGTTGCTCAGAGTCAGTCTGAAAGGTGAGTGTCATAGGCCACGTCTATACGATGCGCCATTTCGGCGCGTTAAAATCGAAAGCTCGGAGTTCGATATATCGCGTCTCGTCTAGGCGGGGATATATCGAACCCAGAGCGTGCTTACATCGATTCCGGAACTCCATCAAAACAAACGGAGTTCCGGATTCGACATGGTGAGCCGCGCACATCGATTCGGCGCGGTGAAGACGGGTGAGTAACTCGATTTTAGATATTCGATTTCAGCTACGCTATTCTCGTAGCTGAAATTGCGTATCTAAAATCGATTTTCACGCGTCGTGTAGATGGGGTGTTAGGGAGGAATGGGCAGGAATGCCGCTTTGTCAATCCATTGAACAGATCTCCATCGGATAGTTTCATGAGTGTTCCTTCCCTCTCAGACAACTGGGGAGCTTCTCCTCATTTACTTAGGCTTTACAGAGCGTGGAAAGATTTAGCCTTTACCTTTAGCTGTAGACAGACTTTTAGAATTGCAAAAACGTTACTCAGACAAAGAAGTAGAGATTCATAGAATTTAAGGCAGAAGGGACCATTATGATTAGCTGTATAACACAGGCCATAGAATTCCACCCAGTAATTCCTGCATCAAGCGCATAGCTTCTGCTGGAGCTAGAGCATACTGTTTAGAAAGACACCCAAACTTGAAATATCCCCTTTGACAATATTTGGCCTGAACAACAGCTGTTGACTCAGATACAAAGAGGAAGTCCCTGATTGTTTCACAGGTCATGAGGAAATATTTTTAGTTAGAAACATTTTGCTAGTTTCACTTGAAATAACGTAGAAATGTAAACTTCAGCTGTTTCCATTAATCTAATAATAACATAAAAATTGTTCTCTTTTTGCTACATTGAGCCTTTACTGTAACATCTTAGTGCCTGATAATGAGTCTCTTCTCTGTAAATATTGCTTGCTAGGGGTGAGTATTGGGTCCCTTTGTGGCAGAGATGTTTATAGTGCATGAACTGAGGTCAGCCAGCAGTGTTACAAGGCCTCTGCACTATCTCTCATTTACAAAAGTCTTTCACAGGTAATCCTGTCAAAAAAACAAGTCCAGTCAGAAGATCCACAGAGGAAATTGCACATCGTCTCCTCCATCCATGTTTTCTTAATATTTTGTAATGAGAAGAGATCTCAAATGAAATTAAAATTCTTTTTGTAATTTCATTATCCTGGAAGTGATTTTATAGCCTGCTGAGAATTAAACATTGACGTATAGCACAGTGTACAAAATAATTCCTGTTTTAATACATTTTTATGGCCCTCAGAGGAGCTGCAGCACAGCTCAGCTCATCATTAGCCTCTGTATTACTTAGCTTTCCAGGTCTTTAATTCAAAATGAAAATTAAACAATATTCATTTTTTGCCAGAGCAGTTCATCCAGAGCTCTCTAAGAAAGCCATTTTTCATTTTGAAGGGCTCTTACTCAAACTATTTTAAGTTTTTCTAATTGTTTAATCCCCAAAATTGAAAACCTAGAATCCTCTGAAATAAAAGATATTGAGTCGCTATGCACTAATTGCCCTGCCAGCCCCTTACTGCTGATTTGCACTAGTTAAAAAGCTGTGCCAGTGAGCATAGAAGCATAGCACCTGAAATGAAATTCACATGGTAGCCAACCCCACTGAATAATTCAAGAAACTCAGCTAGACTTTCAGGTATTTGTATAAATAAAACATTAGCGTTTTAGGATTATTTAAATAATTCCATCATTGAATACTAATGATTAGTAGAAAATAGGGGGTTGGTAAACAAAGTTTTTGACCTTTGCTACTGATATAAGACAGCAGATGCTTGGGTCACAAGGCAGTCGCCATATCATGGTCCCTGGATCAATACAGTCGAAAGGAAACGTGGTAGAGAGAAAGTGGCACATTCTGAATCCTGATTTGCTCCCTTTACAGCACTCAGATTGTACAAAAGGCGCATGTGGGACACTGCCGCAGTGTTGGGGAGTGCCCAGGCCCCAGCGGATAATGGAGCTGGTTCCTATGCCATTCTTCCACAGCCTCCAGCCCCAAGATCCTATCTGGGTCTAGGAGGAGGAGTGCCTGGAGTGCATTTTGATGATTTCAAACTGGCACATAGTTCCTTGGGGCCATTGCCAGCTGGTATAAGGCTGCCCTTAGCTGGGCTGGATATAGACCCACAAGGCAATAGCTAGCTCCCTGATGCCTCAGCAGAAGCTGGATGCAGCACAAAATTCAGCTCAGTGTCTCCATGATTTCCCCACCTTGCAATTCATTTCTTGAGTTTTAATATTCATTTTAATTCATTTGAAACAAATGAAGCCGCTGGAAACCACCAGGATCCAGAAACTTCTAGTATCTGCTGAAACCAGAATTTTCACCATCAGCCCCAGCTGCCTTTCAAGCCTTTGAAATATCCACAGCTCAGGTGGCAGCTGCTCTGAAAGGATAAACTGGCCGTTTGGGGAAAAAAGCTTTAATTTTTCATGCAGCCGCATTTTGGACGATGAGTAGCAGAATTAGAGCATTAAAAAAAAAAGCCCATGGATTTCTCTCTTCAAAAGTGGCTTCAGTCCAAGCTATGGTTATTTCAGAGCCTTCAAAGGCAACAGTCTTTGTGACAGGTGAGGCCAGAAGTGCATGTGTGTATTTCAGCAGACACTGGGAGCTTTATATTCCCAAAGATTGTAAACTTCCAGTAGTTGTTAATATTATTTGATATGAATGAAAGTGAATACAATTGGGAAACATCATTTAAAAACACACACTGTGAAAAATCAGCGTAATGTTTAATGAATTGCTTTGCAGATTTGTTTTTCAATTGGTCATTAAGGGGAAACGTGTGACTTGTCCAGTGAGCCTGTGCAGGGTTGTTGGGCTACCCGAATGGCTATTTACAGTGCAGGGAAAGCAGACTTTAAGGGGTTACTGCCCCACCTCTAATGCAAGAGGGGTGGAGAGTGGGTAGCGAATTAGCAGCAGCTGGCAGACACTGAGCTAATGTCGCACTATGAACTAAAGCAGTGGATCTCAACTTTTCCAGACTACTGTACCCCTTTCAGGAGTCTGATTTCACCCCCAAATTTCACCTCACTTAAAAACTAGTTGCTTACAAAATCAGACATTAAAATATAGAAGTGTCACAGCTCACTATTACTGAAAAATTGCTTACTTTCTTGTTTTTACCATATAATTATAAAATAAATCAATTGCAATATATATATTATACTTACATTTCAGTGTATAATATATAGAGCAGTATAAACAAGTCACTCTCTATACGAAATTTTAGTTTGTACTGACTTCACTGGTGCTTTTTATGTAGCCTGTTGTAAAAGTAGGCAAATATCTAGATGAGTTGATGTACCCCCTGGAAGACCTCTGTGTACCTCCAGGGATACACGTACCCATGGTTGAGAACCACTGAACTAAAGCATATCAATATTTTGTCAATATACAATATTTGCAACTCTTTACTAAAAAAAAACTCAATTAAAAACCCATCATTTTATTCTTAAATTACTAAACTTCTGGCATTCAGAGAAAAGCCAAAAGAAAGCTGCAGAGTAGCTGCAGACAGGTCCCCAGTTCAGGTAAGTGTCACTATTCAGGAAAGCACTTAAGCGGGTGCTTAAATTAAAGTCAATGGGACTGAAGCACATGCTTAAACATAAGCACTTGCTTAAGTGCTTGAACATGAATGGACATATGCATCAGCAGTAGCGATTTCTTGATTTGGGCCTCACTGAGAATATTAACAAAACTAGAGGGAGGAAAAGTAGCAATAAATGTGAGAAGTCAAAAAGCAAAATAAATTGAATAAATATTTATAAAAGCTAATAGCAAGCTATAGATAGTATGAGCAGATTCAGACCATTTTAATTTTTATAGCTCTATAAATCGCTTAACTCGTCCTGTTCTAATTTTAATCTTACTGCATGTATGCAAAGGCCAACAGAATCTCCACACGTTATACTTGCTGCTGCCAAATTCCTTCTCTAATATCATAATCCACTTGTTTGTTTGGTTATATTGCTCTGCTATGGAAATAGTTGTTATGCTACAAATTCACTGGGCTGCAAATCACAATTTTCCTGTCATCACACATGCACAATGTTCACGTGCATCAGTAGGGGTTCCGTGTACATACCAAGGCAGTAAATACCTACTGAATAAAGACCCAATTCTGCAAACAATTCTGAGCATGGTATTCGGTTGTCACAGTTCTAATCTGGCTGTGCAAGAGAATAATTATAACCTTATTTCCATGTTTAGCCTTGTTTAAATTGTAGCCCCAGGTGCAAAGGGGAGAGCGTGGACTACTGCCTGACAGGGCCAGCTCCAGGCACCAGCGCAGTAAGCAGGTGCTTGGGGCGGCCAACGGAGAGGGACGGCACGTCCAGCTCTTTGGCAGCAATTCGGCGGTGGGGCCCTCTCTCCCTCTCGGATGGAAGGACCTGCCGCCAAATTGCCGCCGAAGAACGAAGCGGCGGCGGTAGAGCTGCCGCCAAAGTGCCACCCATCGCAGCTTTTTTTTTT
>NC_133771.1:73094638-73123060 GCF_003597395.2 Chelonoidis abingdonii
TACCCACAGTGCACCGCTCCTGAAATCGATGGTAGCCTTGGACCATGGACACAAGCAATCGATTTTGTGATCGCATTGTGGACGCGCAAAACCGATTTTATAACATCGGTTTCATAATATCGGTTTAAACTACTTCGAAATAATCGTGCAGTGTAGACGTAGCCTGAGTTGCAGTTCATTGTCTCTTCTGCTCCTGAGGCAGCACAGCTATGCGTTGCCTCTTCCTCAAGGCAGAAAGTAAAGTCCCCAGTGTTTATTTCCAGGATTTACTCTATTTTTCAAGCCAGTAAGCACTATGCTCAGTAGAAAATGTGTGCAGGACAAGGCCCTGAGGCAGAAAGAAGAGATGATTATTAAGGGGAAAGAAAGATCAACACAATTATCTTGGTAATCAACAATGATGAGAAAAGAAACACAGAAAATGTGCTTGAAAGGTATGTGGGAGTTTATGCTTATTATTATTTTTTAGTAGTCAGATGTAATGGGAAGTGGGGGAAGCTAGTGTTTATACACACTGCATTGCTTCCTGGATATTCAGATGCAGGAAAGGAACGGTGCATGGAGAAAAGTATTTCTTGCTATGCCACATCCTGAATATGGGGTGCAATACTGTCCACAGTGCTACAGGAAGGATATTACTGCCCAATGCAGCAGCAAAGGGCAGTAAAAATGGTACTAGGTCTGAATAATCTAAATGATTTTTAGACAGGCTAAGGGAATTGGGTGCATCCTCATTTAAAAAAAAGGAGACTGAAATTTGCAGAATAGAATCCTAGCTGTTAGGGATCAAAGAGACCAGTTAGGGAATCTATCCCTTCTCCTCACCCGTGCAGATTTAGTCCCTCTCTGTGCATTTACTGGAGCTTTGTCCAGCCTAAATTTAAATGTTGCACCACTTCCTTTGTGAGACTATTCTGCTGCCTAATACAGCTCTCATTGTTAGCACATTTTCCCTGATATTCACTCTATATTTTCCCTTTCTTAATTTCACTGTATTTCTCCTTGTTTTATCCCCTTCAGCAACTCTCTGTAATCCCTTTTCCTGCTTGGGGTTTATACCTCAAGACTATTGGCTTTTATTATGCTCTTTCCTTTGTCGTGTCTTAACCAAGCTACATTTAATGCTTTCCTAATAATTAAGTTCTTCCATCTCCTCATTGTGAAGCTCTGCAGGTCTGGAAACCAGTTCTGATGGCTCCTGGGTAACTGCTCTGTCCCTCCTGTCACCCAAAAGCTCTGTCAAAGAGGGAACAGCAGCCTATGAACCCTCTGGGCTGAAGCACCACTGGATGTGTTGCTCACAGAGGACCTCACTGGCAGTGCCTATCCTGTTCCTGAATGGCCCAGGCATGCTAGGCCTAGGGAAAACCCCTGAAAGCTGCATGCGTAAGTAGGCAGATAGTTGGCTTCCTGCTGCAACAGACTTTGCTGTGTTCTCCTTATATCCTGCCCTAGCCCTGCTCTGGATACCTGGCCTCGTTTCTGGGCTTGGTGCTTGGCTCCCTGCTCTGCTTCTGACACCTTGCCTGTCTCTGCTCCACTGTCCCTACTTTGGCTGACCTACTTGGCTGTGACCCAGTGCAGCTCATGGACCTTGACACTGCCCTGATCCTAAAGCGTGACACTAGTATGGATGGCTACTTTTGGCCTTGACCCTCTGGACTGAACTCAGACCTCATTATCGAGTCCTCTGCAACCGTGGCCTCGATCTATGCATTGTAGTCAGGATCCTGTTGCATGAAGAGAAGCTAATTCAGTTTCCCAGGTGTGATTCTACTGAAGTCATATAGAGAAGGACCATTTCGTCATTGCTCCATGAAGTGCTTAGAGATGAGCATATTAGGGTATGTCTGCACAGCAGCTGGGAGGGTGCTCCCAATGCAAGTAGACAGACATGCTGTAGCTCTACTTGAGACAGCATGCTAAAAATAACAGTGTGGCCACTGAGGCAAGGGCACCCGAGTTCAAACCCACTGGACCCCCGGCATACATACTCGGTGACTAGCCTGAGCTGCTGTCCATGCTGTTGCAGCTACCCTGCTACTTTTAAGATGCTCAGCTCAAGTAGAGCTAGCGGGTGTCTGTCTACCCGGGCTGGGAAGCATCACCCAGTTGCTGTGGAGATGTATCCTAAGTAAAATTTATTCTTTTCTCTCCTCTCATTACACCCACTTACTGATTTTTATGAATTTATTTGAAAAACACTTCAAGTGAACTAAGTTCAGCTATTGGCAGCTTGCCAATATTCACCTCACTATTCACCTCAGCTAATTGTAATTTGTTATTCATTACTTGTAGTGTGTGTTTGGAAAACTCCAGGACACACAACTGTTTCTGTTCCGTTCCCTGAGTTGATTATTTAGATTTGTATAAACAAGAAGTGGAGAGAAATTGAAGACTTCAAGATGACTGCATGAACTTTTCCAGCATGGGTATATATTCACATAGGTCACTGTGATACTTTGCTTTCTGTAAATGACACTTGCATGAATGTTTGTGGAAAACACGATGTTTCCTTTATTTTCTAAATGTTTAGTGATTGTTGTCTTTAATGATTCTTCCATGGTTTTACTAGGCACAGAGCTTAGACTTATGGGGAAACAGATTAATATACAATGCAAAATGTACATTGCCTGTCCAGCTGACGAATTAGGGAGAGGAAGAAAAGGAAATAATGCAGTGGGGGGAAAATAATCTTTAATCTTTATGAGTTCTTTATAGACCTTCTATACCCCGGTCACAGCACGTTATGAGAATAAAAACAGCAAGCCCTGTAGGCTAGATGAAATTTTTTTCCCTTTTCCTAAAATCGTTTTTTTTTTTTATGTTCTTCACATAGCTAGTGGTCACAAAGTATAGCTGAGATAAGAAATTGTCACAACATTTATACTTTTAAATTCCATTTTACTACAGTTGCTTGTGAGCCTAATGTTTCTATGGCAGACAGAAGATAATTCTGGCAAAGAGATAGTACTTGTAGACTAGCGTTGCTTTGAAGACCTGACCAAGTCCGTCCTTGTTTTGAGGTTATGATCTCTTAATAATGGAATAGAATCTTCTTAGTGGCACATTAGCCTAACAGATGGGGATAAATGCAGGCGTGCCAGAGAGCCAGTATGTGCATCAGTTTTGATTATTGGGATCTGCATGACTGTTCAGGAATTACAAAAACAGCAGGGAGTTGAGAGCTTCAACACCTAAAGCCAACAGGATAAAAGGATACTTACATCATGGCTCCAGGGCAGAGTTTAGATAACTTTGAAAATTAAAGCAAACACCTATCTGCCCCCACCCCCATGTTATAAAGTAAATTTGTGGCTCCAGTGCTATTCCCGGTGGAGGAGAGACATCCGTTATAATAAAATCTCTACTCCTAAGCAGAGATAACTATTGATGACGGTATAGGAGATAACTATTGATGACGGTATAACTTATGAAATCTAATACAAATTTCAGTCTGATTTTTTTTTATCTCACTGTAGTAAAGAGAAATCTACTGAGGGCCACTGATCTTCATAAATAGGCTAACAAAGGCTTGTTCTCTGCTTATAGTTCAATATTTCAACTAATGCTTAAAAAGCTGTGTGTGGATTCTTTATATCATTGAGGCTAATGGCTAGACTCTGAGGGACAGCTGTCTTCTTATTGGTCCACTCCACTTAACATTTTTCTCAATAGTTACGCAGAGTTCTAACTCACTAACCTGGCACATTCTGAGGCTCCTCAGGACCACTTGCTGAACCCTATTCTTTGTCCTTACAGGTTTCATTATGTGCCAATTATCTCTTAGAATAATTTTTTTTCCCCCTGGGCTTAACAATGCTATACAATAAAAGTTGATTGCAATTACCTAAAACTATTTTCATTCTTATTGACTAGTTTGATACTTCACAGTCCCAGAAATCACACTTTTAATAAAACAATAAAAGTTTCTTTATTAAGGTTATCATCTCCTTCCCTCTGTCTACATTTCTGCTGATATGATTGATCGTATGGCCTATGTTTGGAATCTTAAGGATCTTCTTCCCTGCTTCTCTTTTGAGCTTCATATTAAAAATATCAGCAAATTACAGTGTTATCTTCTTAGATTTACTGGGCCAATTTATTCCCAATTGAAATGTGAAGATATACTAGGGAATACACTGGTCCATTGCATGTTATCTAAAATGGATTTGGGAGCTTTTTAGCCAATGTGATTGATTACTATGATTTCCTCTCTGGATTTGCAGAGAAAGGGATTCATAATTTGCAGGTGGTCCAAACTTCTGTCATACTAGTTCCTCATTTATATTAAACATAGTCGAGATACCCTTCCCATTCGTAGAGTGGGCATGGAGAGTACAATTGAATGCAGCTTTATTGTGTAGGCAGTTTTCACATCAAGCATTATACAGAGCTAAACAGTGATGTTTCAAAATAAAAAATGAGAAGTGAGGACAGAAATGTAGAAGTACAGAGAAAGGGGATGTCATGGTACAAATCCCCACTCTGAACCTTAGCGTCCAAAAGATGGGGTACCAGCATGAATTCCTCTAAGCTTAATTACCAGCTTAGAACCTGTAGCGCTGCCACCAACCAGGAATTCCAGTGCCTGGTACACTCTGGTCCCCCCAACCTTGCCCGGGGACCCCAAGACCCAGACCCTCTGGATCTTAACACAAGGAAAGAAAAACCCTTTCCCCACCGTTGCCTCTCCCAGGCTTCCCCTCCCTGGGTTACCCTGGAAGATCACTGTGATTCAAACTCCTTGAATCTACAAACAGAGAGGAAAATTCACCTTCCTCCCTCCTTCTCTTTCCCCCTCCCAGACTCTTCCTGAGAGAGAAGTAATCCTGGCAGAGAGAAATTAGCCTCTCTCCCCCTTCCCTCCTTTCTCCCCAATTCCCTGGTGAATCCAGACCCCGTCCCCTGGGGTCTCACACCAGAAAAAAAAACAATCAGGTTCTTAAACAAGAAACTTTTAATTAAAGAGAGAAAAAACAGTAAAAAATTATCTTTGTAAATTTAAAATGGAATAGGTACAGGGTCTTTCAGCTATAGACACTGGAAATACCCTCCCAGCCTAAGTATTCAAGTACAAATTAAAATCCTTTCAGCAAAAATACAAATTTGAACAAATACAACAATAGCCAATCCTTCAGCCAAATGCACAATTAAACTCCTTCCAGCCAAATGCACATTTGCAAATAAAGAAAACAAACATAAGCCTAACTCGCTTTATCTATCTAGTACTCACTATTTTGAACTTATAAGAGCCTGTATTCAGGGAGATTGGAGAGAAACCTGGTTGCACGTCTGGTCCCTCTGAGCCCCCAGAGTGAACAACAACCAAAACTAAACAGCACACACAGAAACTTCCCTCCCTCAAGATTTGAAAGTATCCTGTCCCTGATTGGTTCTCTCTGTCAGGTGACAGCCAGGCTTACTGAACTTGTTAACCCTTTACAGTCAAAGAGATATAAAGTACTTCTGTTCTATTAAATCCTACTATGATCCCCTTCATTTGTACAGGATCAATTTCTAGAGTCCTGCGCAGATACAAAAATATGGATCTGCATCTGAATCCACATCGCCAGGATCAACCGGTGATCTGAAACTGTGATCCTCTCTAGCTGACTTTTACCCTCTATTTGCATCCAGACCTGCAGCAGCAAGCTGTTGGGGGATAGGGAGGGGGAAGGGAGCAGAGATCAGTGAGTGGGAGGCTAGGTCTTGCAGGGAAGAGGCAATGCAAGGTCAGGGACTGGGGAGAAGGGGCAGTGCAGGTGTGGAGTCTTGAGAGAAGGGGTTGTGTGTGTGTGGGGGGGGCGAGCCACTGGACAGTCCCAAGCGCAGCCCTGAAAGCTGTGGGCAGCCATATCTGCGGATAGCCAAGGTTGTAAACAAACTGTCTCGTGGCCCGCCAGCGGGATCACCCTGATGGGCTGTGCACGCCTGCAGGCTGCAGGTTGCCCCCCACTGAATCTAGAGTGATTGCTTTGTGAAAAGTATTCACCAGAAGTGATATGGTGTTTTTTCTTTTATAATCATTTTTCCTTTGTGAGTTTCTTTGAGAGAGTAGTGATTGCCTGGTTTCATCCACATAGCTATTATTAGGCATTTAATGCACTGAATGAGATATACCATACTGTTGTGATAGGCTATATTTGCAGGATCCACGGATCTTGAAAGGTGTGTTGTTGGGGGTATTGATCTTTGTAAGCAGTGAAGATATGTCTGCAGGCTTTGCATCTGTTGTTCTGGCTGGGTTTTGGTGCTGCTTTGAGTTGGTGTGTCCTGGTCTGTGTGGAGCTTGCTTCTGATCATGAGCTTGGAGAGGCTTGGGGGGTTGTTTGAAGGCCAGAAGTGGGAGTTCAGGAAAGATTTTGTCAGGATGGCTTACCATTGAAGATGCTTCCAGTGTGGAGTGGCAGATGACAACTAGTGGTGGATGCAGTCAGAGGAGAGTTTATTTCTGTATAGAAGCAGGTTCTCTCTGGGTATTTGGGTGGCCCATTCCATGATGTGGAATACATCTCTGGTTGCGTGACTTTTTTGGTGAAGGCAGTTTTAAGTGGGTAAGATGACTATCCTATACTTTCTTTTAGGAGTGTATTCTGAGGTACGAGTGCCTGATGGTAGATAACAGATTTCTTGGTGTGTTTGGAGTGGTTCCTTGATCTATCAAGGTAGATGCGGTGATCCGTGGGTTTCTTGTATATGGTTCTCTGTGGGATTTCATTGATGAAGCTGATCGCAGTGTCCAGGAAGTTGATGTTAGTGTAAGAGTGTTCCAGAAAGAGTTTAATGGATGGGTGATGCTTGTTGAAGCTGTGGTGGAAATCTGTGAGGAAGTTTAAGGCATCTGTCCACAGGATGAAAATATCATTGATGTATCTCAGGTATATCATTGGTTTTGTGGTGCATTTGTCCAGAAATTCTTCTTTAATGTGATCCATGAAGAGGTTGGCATATTGCGGCACCATCCAGCATCCATGGTGTTCCCATGGTTTGGACAAAGTGTTTGCTGTTGAATGTAAAATTATTATGGGTGAGGATGAAATGGGTGAGTTTGCTAAAATGTTTGAGGGTGGCTATATGAAGACAGTCCATTGTCTTGTAGATATTTGAGGCAGGCAGCTATGCTGTCATTGTGAAAGAGGTTCATGTACAAGGAAGCGACATCCATGGTGGTGAGGATAGTGTTCTGAGGGAGGTTGTCAATATTGCAGAGTCTGTGAAGGAAGTCAATTATATCCTTTGTGTAGAGAGTGGCTTGAGGATGGTTTCTATGAGCCCAATATTCCTTCAGTAAGAGTGTCATGGCCAGATATGATGGATCTGTCTGGGCTCCCTTTTCGTGTATCATGATAGGCTTTTATTACCCTTGGATACATAGGATAAAAGGTTCTAAAGCACCTAAAACCCATTTTCAGAGTTAACTTAATTACCTAAGTATTTACAATGGAAAAATCAATGGGACTTAGGCTTTTTAATGCCTAAGTGACTTTTGAAAATAGAACTTGGCAATGGGAAGTCACTTAAGTGTTTTGAATATTTTCCCCACAATATACACTCAGCTGGTCAAAATGGTTTGAATGAACATCATTTTGGTTGAAAAAAATTCCTTTTCCAAACATGAAATTTTTTGTGAAAAACTGAGCATTACCAGCTGAGAATCTGGCCCTAAATGAGAGTTTAGTACATTAAGAAAGAAGAGATTGTTTATGACAACTTGGGGGAAGGATGGGACCCAAATTAAAGGAAAGAGTTCTGTGTGGAGAATTTTATATCACCCTTAGAAATTTCCAGTTTCCCTGGAATACAATAATTGTACTTTTCTTTACAGATCAGAAAATACCATCATTCCTTTCTATTGCTAAAACTAGTCCTTTAATAAAACTTCCTTAGGAAGCGTACTTTAGTTTTTGGCTGAGCCTGGGTTTTTGATCTCCACGCACAAGGAATTATTGTTATCCAAAATCTTAACTGATTGAAATCTTTTTTGTGACCCTATTTTCCCTCCAAATTATGGATATTTAGACTGCACTTTTTGTATCTAATCCATATTCCCCCATCCTTGTTACAAAGCAAATTAATTTAGCACTTTGGGCTTCCATTTCAGCCTACCATTGATTGCTGGAAGGGAGGGGTGTTATTTAAGATTTCCTCCTGTCATGTGAAGCTAATAGGCCTGCTTCATTATGGAAAATCTATATGGATTTTAAGAAGAAAATTAGATAATATATTTTGAACACTAGTATGATAACTAATGAGATCTAATGATAGTAAACAGGCTGTGCAGCTTCAAATGTGATAGATGTTTTAAAATGCTACGGAAAGAAAAACTGAAATAAATCACCATGCCATTCAGCAATATACCCTTGAATCAAACTAGTGCTTACTGGAGAGCATTATTTCAGAAAGAGAATACAATTATGTAGATTACATATATTTTTCCTCATGCTCTTTTTTTCTTTCTTAGCTTGATCCCATCCTCCACATTCAGTCAAAACTACTCATTGATTTCAGTGGCAATAATGACTGAGCGTGGATTGCAGGATTAAGCCCCCTGGTATAATGAATGTCAGTATTCTGTGTTATATGATAAAGAAATGTGTAAGCAGAGGATTTTTGCCACTCCACCCAATATTTTAAGACATTTGGGAACTACTATATGATTGGAGTCAAATTGTTGATGAGTCTATAAAGCACTTTGAAATGAAAAGTGCTATAAAAGAGCCAGGTATTATTAAGTATTATTATTAATGTACAGTAAGATATTTTACACAACAGGTTATTAAACTGTGGAACTCATTGGCACAGGATGTCACTGATGCCAAGAGCTTAGCAAGATTTAAAGAGGGATTGACATTTATATGGATAACAAGAATATCCAGTCTTACAATCATTAATGGTCACAAAAAGAATACAGGAAGGGAGATAAAACCTCATGTTTCAAGTCTTAAAACAATCTCTCCCTTTTAAGAGTAAACATGACCTTTGCAAGGCAGATTACCCCACCCCCCACACCTGTTGTGGGGTTTCCTGCTGCTTCCTTTAAAGCATCTGGTACTGACTGTTGTTGGAAATAGGATCCTAAATGAGGTAGACTATGCAGCAATTCCTATCTTCCTCTATTTTATTCTAGGAGTGATTTCTCACATAGCAATGCTACAGGAAAGAAAGTGAGCCTTCCCTTTATTTTTTCCTTTCAAATAACTATAGAACTTGACCAGAATGAGGGACACAATAGGGAAGCAACGTAATTTGGCCAAAAAGCTCTGGTTTCCTTTTTAAGAAACACTTACATAGATAGAATCCTTCATTGTTATCCTTTTTGGGGGGTGGCAGATTTCTATTTCACTTGTAGCCAACCCCATAATTTAATTAGATGAGTATTTGTATAATCTATATTACTTTGGAGATGCAAAAGAACATGAGTTAACTTCTGACACTTATTTGCTGAGCGGGGTTTTATGTATGTATGTATGTATACATTTTGATAGCATAAAGGTTTACAGGACTAGTGTTAGACTTGATGAAACCCAAAGAAAAGCTCCAAGAGCTCTGCCTGTATCTGTCAAAAATACCTCTTATTATCATTCTATTTCATATTTCTTATCTGTCATATTAGAATTTTTAGTTAACGAAGACTAAAATAGCTGCTCTATGTGAAGGATTAATGCAATACAAAATCTCTTAATTGCATAAAACCTAAAGTATTTACTAAGATAAAGTGTATCTCCATGTGGGCTGAGCCATTGCGGTGCATCATGGGATTACAGTTTGACTTTTCATCATGATTCAGGGTGAAAATAAATGTTGAAATATTGGTGTGACAGGGCAAGGATCTGTTCCTGTCTTCTGCTCTGTCGCCACAGACTGTTTGGAGACCTCCAGTCATTAAACACCACCATGTAGTTTATTTATATTCCTCTTTCTATCACCTCTACTGATCCACAAACCACAGCATTTTCAATATCAGTTCCTCCTCAGTCCTCTGCCGAGGAGAGGGAAGAAAGCTTTCCACTCAGAGATCCTTCTTAGTTCTGACTCTGCTAGCCTATTTCTCCCTCCAGCACTTCCTTCCTATACCTTTTCTACCCTCTGCATTAAGGGGCAAATTAGCTCTTTAGTCCTCCCCAGCACTCTCTAATCTGTTAATTAAGCACAGTCAGATCAATCTCAGGGGGAATTAATTAGTGTTCAAGTAATCAGAGTGCTGGCTCAGGTGTTGGTTCCCAGCACTCTGTCATAACTGGAATTTCCCATGGGATGGAAATCCTGATTTTCGATGGGACATTCTGTGTTTAGAGTGACTATAGAAGTAGGCTTTTAGGCCCAAATCCAGCAAAGGACCTAAATCAGATCTTCAAAGGTACTTAGGCATTGCTATGCTCAGGGTTACAACACGTAACCCCTAGGCAGCTTGCCACCTAGTGGAATCCTCTAGCCCAATCTAGGCACGTAGGTACCCCATACAATGCATGGGGAGAGTTAGGTGCCTAAGAAAGGGGAATGTACATCTAAGGGAAAGTACATCTAAGAAATAGAAATCTGCCACCAAAATAGGACAACAATGAAGGATTCTATCTATGTAAGTGTTTCTTAAAAAGGAAACCAGAGCTTTTTGGCACAAATTACTTTGCTTCCCTATTGTGTCCCTCATTCAGAAGCCAGCACACTAAGTGGGGAGCCACCTAAACTAGCTAAGGGTAAAATACTGAATAGCAGCACCTTGTTGTACAAGGCAATCAATCATTAACTTTATTAATTCCTTAATAAACGTTGAGTGGGGTCACTTGTTAATCTAATGCAAGCAGTAAGTCATTCTATTCATCTTAATACTTTTATTCTGGATAATCACATTTCTATAAATGATATTTCTTCTTGCAACCAATTATTGGCTGCTGCTACAAAAATCCACCTTTGTTTAATGACAACATATCGGCCAAACCATCATAGGCACATGGGGTATGTATCCCTGAAATCACTCTTCTAACATGACACCAGAAGCCTTTCAATTTCCCAGAAGATATGGAGATGATCCTCTATGTCATGGTGTCCCTTTCAGCTCGGTGCTGTGAATTTTGCACCTATTTTATTTTGTAACAGTGGTGTGCAAAAATATCTGATGATTATTTCCTACTGGTATTTTCTCCATGAAGAGGAATATGTACTGTTCATAGTAGCCACTACTATATCCTTCAATCCTCAGAGAGATTTGGTGGTTTTATTCATTTTCCCAGTCAAACCTAAATTGTAGGAGAAAAATAGGCCCCAAAAGGATTAAAGTATATAAGAAATGTATTTGACAGAACTAAGTTAAAATCCTTCCCATACTGGCAAAAGACAAACTTTTAGTCCCAAAACTTAGATTGCAAATTCTTTGGGATAGTGACTGGGTCTTCCTCTGCACACTCTATCGTACAGTGCTTAGCACAACCATGGTTCAATTCTGATCAAGGCCTCTGTGCACAATATTAATACATAATTATAATAATAATAATAAATAAAACCCTGGCAGACCCGAAAGAAAATAAAGAAGCAAAAATAGCGAGTAGTTAAACTTTTCCTAGCAGCTGTTTTCTTTAATTATCTAATAAAAAAGGAGGCATAAGAACAACAGTAGGCACTGGCGGTATTGTACAGGACATTCCAGGAACAAGAGTCTCACAGCAGAGAAAATTTGCAGAGACTGTACTCTGTTTTGCAGAAAAATAAAATGCAGAAAGCTAGTAAAGTTCATACAATAATGGAAATTGATACTGGAGTACAGAATCAGTCCCCAATTCAGCAGAGAACTAAAGTGTGCACTTAACTTTAGGCATATGCTTAAATTCCATTGATTTCAGTGACACATAACCATATATTTTAGTGCTTTGCTGAACCAAGGGCTAGATGAAATATTTATTAAAACAGTGTCCCATATCTCCAGTGTACCAATCCAAAATGCAAAATTTTAGCAAACCAGTGCAGTTTTAACTATTGACTTAAGATCAAGTCCAAAGCAACCAAGAAGAAACCAGTAGAGCAGGGAAAAAAGCAATGAAAACTGTAAAAAAATATACTGCAGAAAATAAAGGAAGATAATCAGGATCCTTGTACAGAAATACATTCTGAGGAGCTAAATTACTTATACGATCTTTGAAAATAAGATTAGAAATTTGAACTAATTTACTGAAACCAAGCTATAGTGACTATGTTATGGAGGTAGTGGTAGCAACCTCATGGAAAAGAGTGAGATTAGATTTTCATTCTAAGCCATGTTTTCATTCTCTCTCCAATCTTTCATTGGAGCAAGTGATTTGTTTTCACCTAGGAAGCATAGAATGGGTCTGGAGAAGAATCCTGAGCAACTGGAAAAAAATGCAGCATATATATACTTATTCACTATTTAATCAAAAAAATTGCAGGTGTTATTAATGTCTCCCCTTTGTGTTATATATTTTCAGTCCCAATATCAGCAGGACTCCCACTTAAGGGCAACAGGGTCCTCAGTCAAATTTCAGCAGGTTCTTCTTCTCCAAGTGTACAAAAGTGCCTGGCAGAAACATGCTTGTTGCTTCCATGGCAATGTTCTGTCAAAATTGTCTGTCATTAGAGACAAACAATTCAGAACTGTGGCTGGGTTTTTTTCTTCCTACTTCAATGTTATTCTGTGCCACTACTCTAATGTCTCATTATACCTGTACAAGAAAGGTTATTATCCCTTCACACATTTAGCTGAAGATTTAAATGAAAGTACATTATCTAAGTAGTTGAATCAAGGAGCATACAAGTAAAGCTCATTTCAGACTGATCTGTATTTCTTGGTGCGTTAGCAGGTTAACAGCTTCTTCTGAAAATTACTTCATTCAAGGGTTTTCACCATAATTTTGTCCTAATGTGGTCTAGACCAAATGGTAATAAGAGCCTGTAGAAAATTTGCTGCTCATTTTCATTTTTATGTCCTCTTAAAAAAGACAAAATGGGGGTCTTTTCCAAATAATTCAGATAGAGCCTTCAAGAATAAAATGTGTACGGTTAAGGAGAATTCTATATTGAAAAAGAATTTGTTTAACAGAGTAATATTTGAAATACTTATCATAACATGCAGATATTTAGTATTGCCCAATAATATTAAAAGAGATTCAGGTTGCTAAATTCCTGCACATTATGCTGAATATTCCCCCCCAGCAATCTTGAAGATAATGCATGAATCATATCCTATTTGGAGGGTGTTTCATATTAATTTCAAATAGTCACAGGATCATATTGGCACCATCATACTAATCTATACATGCCAACAAATATTGTTATTGTTGTGAGAGTTTATATTGTAAATTTCTTGCCATTAATCTAGGTCTGTTTGAAATGTCATAATGGGAAGAGTATGTGATGTCAGAAAACAGCCGCATTTCTCAAATGCGGCCACCGTGGCCACCAGGAACTTTTCATGCAGCCACAGCTTCCTGGGTGATTGGAAGGGGTGGGATGCAAAGCAGTGTTAACACACAAATATCACTTTTCACAGAAACAGATTTACTAGCTAGCAAGTCTAAAAACAAAAAGCGCCCCCTGCCCCAAAAGGCAAAAGAAACAAAAACAAAAGGTCAAGAATATGCAAAGCACATTATTTGTTTCTATTCTGTTTAGGTCCAATAAAGAATGGAGACAACTGTATATTATTTTTATTATTGAGTCTGCAATAAAAAAAACCCCCTACATAAATAAATTACAGTGATTTGGACATGGATATGGGCCTACTTATTTGTTTTTCCTGAAGTTAATTAAGTATTTTAGGAATAACTGTCAGAGCGGCCACCAGGAAGAGCTGGCATTCTGAGGCCACCAAACTATTTCTTGGGAGACTCCCTGCTCTAAAAACAAACAGAACAGACTCTACATATTTGTTATATTTTCTTTCAGTATGTTTTTACTTGTTGCAGTGCTAACGTTCGAACAGAGGATGAATTCTCTTGTGCAGATTGCGAAGCCAGTCAACCTTTCTGAATATTCATATTTGGATATTTGATTTACTTTAGGCTTAAAAATTCCTCTAAATAATTTTCAGTCTTTAATTTTAGAATTAGTCAAAAACTGAACGTTGTTTGCCCCAAAGAAAATCTCTTTTTTTCACTGCAAAATTAAAATTCAGAACACTTCAAACCATTCTGTTTGTTTAATAATAGAACAGCTAGCTTCTCTGAGAGTATGCTACATTCCAGCCCTTCCCTGAAACATGAACTAGAGGCACTTAACCCTCTTCTTGGCTTTCTCTCTTCCCTTTTTCAGTTCTCCTTCTCTCCCTCCTTTTCCACTTATTTAAATTTTGTGTTATATAGACAGAACTGAAGTATTGATCAGTATATCTGACTTTCTGAACAGAACAAATATCTCACTGTATTTTGTGTCTGGCTTATTCATGCTGAAAAACCCCAATATCTTGTATTTTGAAAGAAAACCTCTCTTTATGTATCAGTGCATTGGAGCTTTCTTCAGCAATAATTTTTTTTTTTAAATAAATAAAATTAGGTTTAGCATTTCAAGAGTTATTACATCACATTTTTCCCTGGCATTGCGCCATTCACTTCCATTGGCTTCTACTAGGGACAAATTTGGTTGATTAGATTTATGGCAACTGCATTAGGTCATTCAGCACATGAAAACAAGTGAAATTTAAACATCTTTGTGGTGAGTTTTACTGTAAGGCAAACAAATAAGCAGAGAAGGGTTTGTTTTTCTAAGGACCAAACAAATACAACAGGGCTTTAGCTAGATCAGGGGTAGGCAACCTATTGCACGCGTGATGAGGTGGCATGCAAACTGATTTTCAGTGGCGCTCAATGGGTCCTGGCCACCGGTCCGGAGGGCTCTGCATTTTAATTTAATTTTAAATGAAACTTCTTAAACATTTTAAAAAAACTTATTTACTTTTACGTACAACAATAGTTTAGTTATATATTATGGACTTATAGAAAGAGACCTTCTAAACATGTTAAAATGTATTACCGGCACATAAAACTTTAAATTAGAGTGAATAAGTGAAGACTTAGCACACCACTTCTGAAAAGTTGCTGACCCCTGAGCTAGATAATGTCCAAAGCAGAGGGAAGAAGCATGATGTGCTGCAGCTGAGCTCAAAGGAAAGGTATAAATTGGCATGCACTTTAGCCAAGTTCTAGAGAAGACAATGAATGATTTCATTCATTTGTATGGATCTACTTTCAAGAGCTCCCTCTTTTAGTCTCCCTATCAGAATAAAATCTCTAACTCATCCCAGCATATCCCTCTTATATTGTGCTGGAGGGACTTGGCTAAATCCCCTTAGCTGGCCCAGCCCTGATACCTCAAAATTGCTGAACTCAGAGCAGACACTTCCAATCCTTTTCTGGCTAGAGGGAGAGAGGGTTAACCCTTTCCCAGCCAAATTCTAGACCTGGACACAACAGGTACACCTGTGTGTCAATTAGAGCAGTGGGAAACTCAACTATTTCTATTCAAAAGCATTTGTGTGAGGCTTGAAAATCTTGAGCTGCATTTGGGAGTTCTAACAAGACCTGAAAGCAGGCCAGTTGCCCCTGGTTGTAGGATACGTAACAGATGTTTCATCACTAAGACTGAGAGGAAGGATGGTTTTGTGGTAAAGGCAGTGGCCTAGCACTAAGAAGAGTGATGTTTAGTTGCTGACTCTGCTAGAGGGTTCCTGAATGACCTAAGTTAGGTATGAAGTCTTCCTGTGTCTCAGTTCCCCATCTGCAAAATAGGGGATGGTGTTGATCATCCTCACCCACCTTGATTAATTAGACTGAAACTTATCAGGGGCAGGGAAAGTCTCTTCCCATGTATTCGTCCATCACAGTGGGGATTTTGGGTCTCTAGATGCTACCCAAAAAAAAATTATGCTCTAATGCTAATTTTTTTTTCTCACATTTAAATGTAGTATTTTATCTCTTCAGTAGATCATGCCCAGGAACCACATAAACTATAAATATATAGTTGTGCAGGTTATACATGGTAAAAAAAAGAGTTCTAAACACACACGTGGATAGTTGGCCCAGACACTAAATTTTGTATCAACAATAATTAAAAGTGTAACAATAATGCTGTAATATTGCCTGCAGTGACTCAAAAGCATGAGTAACAACTTCAGGGTAGAATGTTAGGAAACAGGGCACAAACCCCAAACTGGTTATGGGTTTTATATTTAGATTTCACTAACCAGTTATGAAGGATAAACCCCTCAGGCACTATAACAGCCTTAACATGGAGTGACAGACAGTCACCTCGGGTATGCTGATCTATCTTGACACCCAGGTGAGCATATCTCTGTGATAGATGATCCGTTACACCAATAATCTCAGCAATATTCAGGTTACTCCCAGTCCCAAAGGACCAGTCACTTACCCCAAGTCAGTTGCAGCGTATATCTCACACCAAAGACAATGCTTGTAGCCAAACCTATAATAAACCATCTACAGATTTATTAAACAGGAAAAGGAAACCAGAGGATCATTTACAAAGGTTAAATCAGGTAAACATAGATACACAAATGAGTTATAATCTTAAGTTTCAAAAGATAAAAGAAGCTTCTAAAATCTGCAAACTTTATATGTCCTTTAGGACTAACCCAGGCTAAGCAGCTGGGGATTTCTTGCTTATGCCTAGAAACACTTTTTGTCCCCCAGAGTCCAAACAGCATTGAGATACCAAGTTCTTTTTTGTTTGGGGTTTTTATCCCCCTCCTGTCATGTGCTCTGAGCTGCAAACTTAGCTGAAAGGAGGAGTCCACTTGCATGACTCATCTTCATGGGAGGAAAGCAAGACAATGAAAGTCTTTTGTCCTTCGGTTGATGGTGCATAGGGAAATGCAAATTGCAACATGCCACATTAGTTCATCTTGTATAGATGGACCTTTTCTTTCTGGAAGGCCATAATGCCTTCTGTTGAAGACCAGCCCTTCACACTAATAAATGTCTCTCTCCTGTCTGGTGATTTACATAGTCACAGAGGCTCACAATACAACTGCTCAAATATTACCTTACAATATGGGATACTGATGTGAAAAGTCAGATTAATGCATGCAGCAACTCACAAGCATTCAATGAAGTCTAAATTCTAAACACATTCTGATAATTTTAGTATCTATTTTAACAATGCTAAAACACAGGTGAGCCACATTGATTTTAGTCATGTACTGTTAGTGTTCAACTGAGACATGGGGACCTTGGCATGAGTTGGCACCTCTCTGTTGCAATCAGACTGCTGGCATCATTGCTGACATGTACTTTTAATGTTTTAAATAATAAAGGATAATTTTAATATAATTTGGTGAGCCTACCACTTGGATGAATTTGGGGTGGGGTTTTCAAATCACTCTGGTCCCACTGAAGTCAGTGGTAAAGCTTCCAAGGACTTCAGTGTGCCCAGACGTAGGCTGAAGAATAATGGATTTATATATTCCATCCTTGAATTTGTTTTGATCCCACAACATAAGAACATAAGAACAGCCATACTTCATTGACCAGTGGTCCATCTAGCCCAGTGTCCTGTCTTCCAACAATGGCCAATGCCAGGTGCTCCAAAGGGAATGAACAGAACAGGTAATCATAAAGTGATCCACACCCATCTTCTGGTAAACAAAGGCTAGGGACACTCAGAGAATGGAATTGCATTCCTCCTCATCCTGGCTAATAGCCATTGATAGACATATCCTCCATGAACTTATCTAGTTCTTTTTTGAACCCTGTTATAGTTTGGGCTTTCACAGCATCACCTGAAAAAGAGTTCCACAGGTTGACTGTGTAAGTCAACATTTTTTCTTTCTCCCTGAGGTCTCTTAGATATTCTTGAAAAATGTTAGTTTTAAATTTCTTCATGGGAAAAATTATAATGTTCCATTTTTTGACTCAAGGGGTTAGCCAAAATTTGGGGTCTTGCAGGTTGTTTCCATTAGGAGAAATTGATGCTGGAGTCAGGTATTTCTTTGATGTGATCCTTTGATGTAATTATTTAGAATCTACATAAAGTCTTGTTTCACTGAACACAGTAGGAATCAAACAGCAGGAGACAGTTTTCTTGCTCACAGTTCCAAACCTCTTTCCAACTAGCACTTTGCCCCAAAAGCTCTCTCTCTCTTAGCTTTATCTCACAGTCATGCTACAAGTCCATCTCTGGTTGTCCTTGGATTTCTGCGGCCTTCTCTGTGTGTTTCAGTGGTGCTTCTCTCTCCCATGCACACAGTTGCAATCCAATCAATCCCCTACTTCTGCCTTTGATATTCAACCCCTGGGAAAGCTTTGGGCCACAATTCTCAACTCCAGACTTTCATGTGGCTTGTGATTTGCGTCATGGTTCTATGAATTCAGCTATCTATTCCATAAAAGGAGCTCAATTTCTTTTTACCTTTGTCCTGCATGAAGAGCAGCTGGTATACCCACCAGCTTGAACCAGGTTTTCGCCAACCCTTAGTATCACACTATGATATGATAACAAACCAGATAAGCTCTTCTCCCAACCTCTGTGGCCTGTCTGTAGCAGAACCAACATGGTTACACTATCCACGAGGGAATGGTATGTAGTGATCTTGACAGGGGGCATATATGGTGGGGGGTGGAGGATTTTCTTCATCTGTCTATAACTATACGGATCTACCTGTTAACCAATCTTTCCCTGAATGTGTGTGGAGGGCAGGAGACAACAGTGGTCTTGGAGGCTACTGTAGCTTTCAGATTATGGGCTATGGAGTGACTCCAATACCATGACGGAAGGATTTCATCTTCCTCTGTTCCCCGAGAAGAAGATCTGGCTAATTTTACAGATTGCATTAAATCCAACACTGATTTGCTGCTCCTGTTGTCATCCTAGTTATAGTTTTAACAAACTGAAAGGTCAATTGCTGATTTCAAATTACTATAAGTTGGGAGCACAACGGGTCAAAAGACTGTACTCAAAGAGTAGTTATCAATGGTTCCCTGTCAAACTGGGAGAACCTATCTAATGGGGTCCTGCAGAGGTCAGTGCCGGCACCAGTACTTTTTAACATTTTTATAAATGAGTTGAAGTGGAGATCATGATTACAAAACTTGCAGATGATGCCAAACTGGGAGGGGTTTGCAAGTGTTTTGGAAGGCAGGATTAGAATTCAAAATGATCTTGACAAATTGGAGAATTGGTCTGAAAACAACAAGATAAAATTGAATAAAGACAAGTGCAAAGCACTTCACTTAGGAAGGAAAAGTCAAATGCACAACTACAAAATGAGGAATAACTGGCTAGATGGTGGTATTGCTGAAAAGGATCTGAGGGCTTATAGTGGATCACAATGTGAGCAATTAATAAAAAAAGGCTAATATCATTCTGGGATGTATTAACAGAAGTGTCATATGTAAGACATGGGAGGCAATTGTCCCACTCTGCTCAGTACTGGTGAGGCCTCAGCTGGAGTACCATGTCCAATTCTGGGTGCCACACTTTAGGAAAGATGCAGAGAAATTGGAGAGAGTCCAGATAAGAGAAACAAAAATGATAAAAGATTTAGAATACCTGATCTATGAGGAAATGTTAAAGAACTGGGCAGGTTTAGTCTTGAGAAATGAAGACTGAGGGGGGACCTGATACATTTTCAAATATGTTAAGGCTGTGGTGGGCAGCAGAATCTGCTGGTGGGCTGCAAGACAGTTTGTTTACATCGACTGTCCGCAGGCACATTGCCCACAGCTCCCAGTGGCTGCGGTTCTGTAGCAAGTACTTTTATGAGGTACTCCTAGGTTTTCTGCTGTTGCCACAACCATTTATCAATAAAGTCTGATAAACAGATATTAATTCTCACCTCAGCATTCATCTGATGCATTGAAAGCTAGCTCTCTCTCTCTCGCTTTCTCTCCAGTTCCTTGTTCTTTTTGGTTTTCTTAATTCTCTGCCCAATATTTTTGTCTTCTCACTTTTCCTTTTCCTCTCCTTTTTATTTGTCTCCGTTCATCTTTCTGTTCCTTATTGCACTTCATTCTTTCCTCTTTCCAGATCTTCCTGTCATAGTCAAAAAAAGGCACTTATGACTCTTTTGTCCCCCCTGCCACATATATTCAAACAAGTATCTTCATTCCTTGTATTTTTGCAGAACTGCAACACCCTGGTTTTGCTTCTGAGATTTTGGAGAGATATTTTACCGATCTGACAGGGACTTCAGGGTTCATATCACTGAATCAGAAATATAGCTAGTATGGACTCATAAATCAGTATTACTAAGGTGTATCTCAAGAACTGAAACATTTTTATTGCAAACATCAGTGATAATATGGGCCTCAGGATTCCCCTGGAATATGGATGAGTACAAACCATTTAGGAGCAAATATTCTGGCTAATAACTGACAGCCAGCCAAAAGCAGCCCCTGATAAAGATAAATAACCTGTACTCAAGGAAATTTTTTGCATCATTAAACATGGTGAGCATATTAGCTAGCAGGGGGTGGAGCTGAATCCCTAAAGAGATAAATCTAAATTATGTGCGCTGTAGTGATCATAACAGTAATGCACCATCTTGGCTAACTAGCTGACATCAATGGGGAAGGGAATTTCAGATTTAAATGAACCAAACTACAGAGCATTGCAGTGCACATACAGATTAATTGGAACATATTCATGAACTTTTTATACTTATTCTACCTCTTATTTTGATTTGTGCCAAACACTAAGGCTTGGTCTACACTACAGTATTAGGTTGACGTAAGGTAGCTTATGCTGACCTAATTATATCAGTGTTAATAATAATATTATATGGAGATATACCTATCTCACAGAACTGGGAGGGACCCTGAAAAGTCATTGTGTCTAGCCTTATGCCTTCACTAGCAGGACCAAGTACTGTTTTTGTCCCAGACCACTAAGTGGCCCCCTCAAGGATTGAGTTCATAACCCTGGGTTTGGCAAGCCAATGCTCAAACCACTGGTCTATTCCCCCTGAACTACAGACCTGCTCCCTCCAGTGTAAGTTCCCTACTACATTGACCTCACCACCTCTGTGAGAGGCATAGGGCTTATGTTGGTGTAGTTACGGTGATGCAGTATCTGTGTAGACACTACTGTGTTACTTACATCAGCTGTTGGCTGGCATGGAACCATGAAATTGACAGGAAAGCTGGGCTATCACCCCACGGCAGGTGAAGGGCTCCAGATAAAGTCCAGTTGCCCCCTCCTGCCAGTTGCCCCTGGGTTTTGGCTGCCCCAGCAGTGCTGTTGCCTGGGCTCCCCACCCCCAGCTCTGAACCAGGCTACACCTGTCTGGCTTCCCATTCCCAGCTGCACTGGGCTCCTGGTTCTCCACAGGCAGTCTGGGTGCTGCCTGGAGGCTCCTAGCTCCCTGCCAGGAGCTGCCCAAACTCTGGATACAGAACTTCTGGCTGGAAGCCTGGCTGTGGCAGGGAGCTGAGAGCTTGTGGGAGAGGGGGCAGCTGGGCCCCTGAAGGCAGGTAGTGGGGATCCAACAGCCCAGAGGGCAGCTGGGTTCCCGGCAGGAAGCTGTGTGTGGACCTGAAAGCTCAGGCTGTCAGCCCCCAACACTGCTTCTCTTAAATCAGTGGAAGCGCATCTGAATATGGACGCCCACCACCAACAGAAGGAGTGTAGTGTGGACATGAACCACTGCAGTACTTACTGCAGTGACTGTAAGTCAATCTAACATAGGTTGACTTCTGTTTCTAGTGTACACATGCCCTGAGAGCTTAGAATTATCCCAGGAGTACCTGCATCCTTTTTTCTTTTTCACTTGATTTGACTAGTCCCCAACTTGCTTTCCATTAATCACCCTTCACCACAGTTGCATCAGCTCTTCGATTACGGTTTTAGATAGATAGTGTACATTTAGTGGCACTTAAAAACAAACTAACCCCCCAAAAAAGTTTAGATCGTGGTCACTCAATATTTCAAAGAGGCAGAATAATTCTGAAATCAGAGTAGCAAAAACATTTAGTCACATATTTCACTGTCATTTGAAGCTCTGGCAAGAGCAACAATAACAAGGAGAGACTTTAAATTGGATCCCTCCCCTTTTTTTTTTTTACTTAAAGTAAATCAAATATCTTTTTAAAAACATTCTCCAGGGGAGTATTGTCTTGACTAGAAAAATAATTGCCAGCCTTTGAACCCCATTTTTAATTGTTTTGAAAACAAAACAAAAAAGTTTAATATGTTGAAAAATATAAAGGATATAAATAAATAAAAATAACAAATGTTGGCAAGGTAGTGTTTGTGCAAGTATCTTTTTAATATTCATTTTGATTCCCTTTATATGCTGGGTGACTATGATAAATAAAGAAGTAAATTTCTAACAGTCCAAATTTTCAAATAAGCCTTTAAAATGCATTCATTTGCATCAGTTTACATTATTAAGTTTACATTTGCAAGTCTGTTTGCTTATATAAAACCATGCACACATGTTTTTAACTAGTAATTGGTCCTCCAGTGTGTAGTATGTATGCAGAAATGCCCATGTAGATGGGGAAAAAATCTAGTCTTTCAGCATATGCAAAAAGATGAACTTGCAAATTTTGTAGGCGTGATTGACAATATGGCCCTAAAGGCTTAGTCATGGCCTTTTGTGTGAAAGACAGAGACATCCTTTAGGAAAGGATGTAGAAATGTAAATGTAAAGGAGAATCTCAGTTTTGGTTCTTATTATTTTTAAAGTAAGTTTCTGGCCTCTTTCCTTGCAAACACAGCATTAAAAATGTAACCCAGTCATCAGGGATGGAAAGAAGAAGCAGCTGGACTCCACTTCTGCAGCATGAGGCTCCAGGGACAGTGGGAACCTAAAGCCTCCCTCCCCAATGTCTCACATACACAGTTTTAATATAAAATTAACTAGTGGACTAGGGGACTATTCCTAAGAAAAGTGTCACTCCCCTCCCCAAAATTCTTAGGCTGGTGCTGTACAGAGCATAGTGACACCGATGGACAGGAATCACTAACATGGACATTAGCAAAGAATAGCTTTGCATGCCCATCAAGAAATGCCAATGCCTGTTGCGAGTGCACTTTGTTGCATGCAAGTGCAGTAGCTGTATGCCCAAAATATGCTGCTTAGATAGGTCTTTGCCAAACAAGAAGCTTTTAAAGTTTTAACAGTGTCAGAGAGGACTCGTCCCTTAGAGAAGCAAATAAAAAATGGAGGCAAGGATTTTATAGCTTGGTTGGACCCTGTGGGGATACAGCATTTCAAAGCGGTGGCACTGTATCTCACAGTACTTATCAAAAAAGGAGATTTATCAAGATTATGATGGAGTCAATAGCTGGACAAGTCCTAGTCACACACTCACCTGGAAACATAATGCTGGAGTGCAGCTGTATAAATATGGACCAAATCTGCTTATCAGATTTCAGATAGCCGGGCATTTTACAAAGTGGGTGTAGTAGAGGAAATATTCTAGCAGCCATGAAATTTCAGTGTAATGTCCTGTTTTTGCAAAGCACTTAAACATAGTCTTAGCTTTAAATATGTGCCCAAGTCCCACTGATAATGCTTAAAGTTAAAGATATACTTAAGCGATGTTCTGAATACACACCACAATGAGGAAATAGCTAGCAAGAAGTCTTTATCAGGATATCTCAAGGCGTGTTTATGTGTGTAAGGAGGGAAGATACATGAGAAAGGAGAGCATGTCTCTGTGTTGCTGATTTTTTAAGCTTAGGAAAAAAAACAAACTCTCTGCTAATCATTTTTATTGTAAAGAAACCCTACCCATCCAGACAAAATAGTTGATTTTAAATTTTTATGAATTGTCGTAAAGTAATTATTAATTCTTTAAAGGTCATCTAAATTCAGAATTTCTTCCCAAAGAAAATTCTGGTATTTTTACATTTGTATTCATCCCAAATCATGATAAAAATAAAAAATATCACTACTTTGTGCTCATCAAAAGTTTGAAAGATTTCAATTCAGAACTCTCAGAATGTTCAAATTGGTCTCTATTTAATTCTGGCTGCCATGGTGTTGTAGTTTGTGTGCATCATGATGTATGGGTCAGGTTCTTTATTTGGACTACATCTCCCATAATGCTCTCTGATTATGGATTTTCATGGCACACTGCCACATTCAGCCAGAGGAGAAACTATAGTGCATCATGGGAGATATAATCCGGCAAGAGCGCCTGAGCAATAGGAGAGAATGGGAGCATGCAGCACCTGAACTACAACTTGTATTTGGCTTTAGGACAATTTAGGCAGATACAGATTAATGTTCAACTTACCTAAAATGAAAAGATAAACCAACATGTTTTGATGTGGGATCATGCAATTTGAAAGCATTTTTTCTGTTAAACACATTCTGATGGAAAATTCCTGAGCAGTGCTATGATCCATACATATAAAATGCAATAGTCAGTTTTCATCTCATGGATTTGTACATGCATGTCCATGTACTCACACTTACAAACATGCAATATATAGTCAAATACAAATGCAGAGGTGAAAATAAGCTGGTCTGGTCCGGTGTACTGGCAAGAAAGTGCCAACCGTACTGGCAGGGCCACTGATGAGGGCAGGGGGCAAAAGGGGCAGCTGCCTCGGCCCCAGCAATTTAAAAGGGCCCTGGATTCCTGGCAGCAGTGGGAGCCCTAGGGCTCCGGTGGCAATTTAAAGGGCCTGGGGATCCCAACCGCTGCTGCCGCTACCACAGCAGTGGCTGGATTCCCCAGGGCTGATGCCGCTGCTACCCTGGGGCTACAGCAGCCATTTAAAGGGCCTGTGGTTCTGGCTGCCATTGCTGCTACTGCGCCTGTTGCCAGAGCCCCAGTTCCTTTAAATCATTGCCGAAGCCCTGGGTGGCATGGGCTGGGCAGTGCTGAAGAGCTGACTGGGGTATTTTGTCCCCAGCCCTGCCCCTTCCAGGGGCCCAGAGCTGCCTCTCTGCCTCCCTCCCGCCTTGCCTAGGACCCCTGCTGCCCTGTGTACCGGTAAGTCATTTAAGTTACTTTCACTCCTGTACAAATATAATAATAACTGAGTCCAGAATAAAAAGTCTTTAATAGTCTCTGACTGCTGAATCACACTGAATGTGCATTTATCCGTTAAAAACCACCTAACTTTTTAATTTGACATTTTTCCTTTAAAAAAAGAGGCAGAGCAATTATGCTCTACTAATGCTAATGATCTGAAAAATGTTTTTTCAAATTCAAGTCTTATTTCCTACATCCCCTTTTCTCAGAGGCCTTGCTTCATTCATGTACCCAAGTCTGCATGTAACTGCATGTTGCACCTGAAGAAGTGGGTTTTTACCCATGAAAGGTTAGGCCCAAATAAATCTGTTAGTCTTTAAGGTGCCATTGGATTCCTCATTGTTTTTGTGTATACATACTAACATGGCTACCCCTCTGATACTTTGTAACTAGTTTAAACATTTGAATAGCCCGGTAGACTTCAATGGCCAAACTCATCACTTGCTTAAAGTTACCTACTTGCTTAAGTACTGTGCTGAATCAGGGCCATGGTCCATTCTTCTCCGTTCATTCGCACTTTTCACATTCTCCTTGCCTCTCTTCTGCCTCCTGTCTTTGTTTTTCTTTATTTCTCATCCTGTTCTCTTTTCTGTTTGATCTTCCCTTTCCTCTCCCTTCCTCAATTCCTTGGCTTATTTTAAACATGTCTGAAGGCCAGACCATTCCTCCCTCTCTGCCCCCAAATGAATATCTGCTTTGTGGTAGCAGGAAAGAGCATTTTACTGAGGGGACTAATCTAAAACCCACTGAAGTCAATGGGTTGTCTATACTGCAATAAAAAATCTGCAGCATGTCCATGACTGGCTCAGGTTCACGAGCTCAGGCAGTGGGGTTATACAATTGCAGTGTAAGTGTTCGGGCTTAACTTGGAGCCTGGGCGTGGAGACCCTCTAAATACTTACACTGCATTTTTATAACCCGTTCATTGGGTTTTAAATCAGGCCCTAGATGGAGAGTTTTCTGACATGCCTGCTTAGTCTGGGAAAAGAGTGCTGCTGTTCCTCCTGTGCATTCTAACAGTGACACTCCAACTGCATAGAAAAAGTGGGAAAGAACAAAAATATTGCAATCTACAAGTTTACGGAGCCCATAATTTTGCACTAGTTTTTATCATACAGCATCCAGGGCAGAGAGATTACTTATACCTACCTTTCTTCCTTCTGACATCTGGTTTTTCCTCAATTAGCTATACAATTTTTTTTTAATCATGATATAATGCTGAATAAACAGTTCCATGAAAGCCATGCTTTGTTTCTAGTTGCAAAAACATTCTAGCGCCTTTCCATCACCTTTATTCAAAAATTTTTGTAACCACCAGTAGATGTTAGTAAATCATATTGACCCTTCATAGATAGTTAATCTCTGTGTGTTTATTTTGAGCTATCTGGTTACTTTTACTGCTGTATTCTGCACACAAGTATATACCAGGTCAGCCTAGGGCACCATTGGTAATGCTTGCCAACCAGTTTATACTTGAGAACTTTGACCCTTTTATAATATGTGTCTTCAAAGGAATACACCACAAAGGGCTGTTAGTTACAATCAATGGAAAATTGGCAAATCTGTGGTGTTTTTCATAAGCAAGTGTTTTGGAGGATTCTTTGTTAAGATCCACTTTCAACACAAGTGAAAAATAAATCGATCACATTTTAGACTCGATTCCATGAGGATTTTTTGCATTATGTAAATGAAATGATTGGAATTCAGGGGAAATACTAAAACATCCCAGAGTGTAAAGCTTAACTGTTTTTCATAATTTTTATCAACTTCTTAATTGACCCTTTAACAACACACTTTTGTTCTTTTTCTTAGATACAATATTTTCAAAGTATTTCCATTCCTGAAAATGTCATTTTTGCTAAACCTACAGCTTCAAGGATACATGAGTAAGATCATGTGCAAGTAATAGACTTTTCAGCCATTATAACAATCAATGCAATATAAGCAAATCAACAGATGTTAGCACCTTACATTTGAGCTATCAGTATACATGGTTCAGAGAGGGAAAAACAACTATAAAGGTGAATACAAAGCATGCGTCATAAATCATGGCAAAAACTTAATCTAGCATGCTTTAAAGCCAATTATATTTTTAATACACTTTATCCTCAGTAGGCCCTCAAGAGGCATACACATAATGTTGGAACTTTAATTAGGATTCAAAAAATGACTTTAAATCTTTCAGTGGCAAATATTTCTAATCATTTGTAAATTTAATTAGCGAGCACTCATGTTTGATTAGCATATTTCTGAATATGATCATACACTAAAACCAGCACCTCAACGCTTTGTCAGATGAACTCTAACCTCTCCTTGGTTCTCAACATGGTGTGCCTGCAAATGAAAATTCTTATGTGGAACATCACAGTATATTTCTCTCTATATTACTGGAAATTCATATGCTTTAGATTTTCTTTGTTTTATTTCCTGCCTGCTCACATTCTGACACGCTTCTGCATATAAAAGATGTGACTAGTCACAAATCATATAATTTAATCATATAATCACATATCTGAAAAAACACTGATTTAGTAAGTGGTACTCCATACTTATTTCATGGTGTCCCATCTAATTGTATAGCAGCTTTATCTCATTAATTACAAGCTCGTCAAAACACTTATTGATTGCTGTTGAAGTAAATATCAGGATTTATTGATTCAAAGGGTAAAAAGACTGACCAAGGTGATAAGACAATGGGCACAATAACAAGTGTGACATCGGTATATGTATAAATTCAGAATGCTTTTATCTAAGCTATTTGGAAATCTCTTCATCTAAAGTCATTTAACGTATTCAGTTTCCATCGATTATCCTTTAAATTAACACTCTAAAGAGGAGATGAAGATGGAGATCCAGAAAAAGCTGATATTCACCTCTTTTGCGTCTATCAAGAAGCAAAAATGTGTATAAGCTATCTGATTGGCTCATCAGAATTAAATAGTAGTTTTCAAAGAGTTCAGAGACAGGTAATCAGGATAAACTCATTTACCTATATTGTTCAGTTCCTTGGGAAGAAGTGAAGGATAAAAACATGATTACACATCAGATGACTGTTTTTGGCCCATCATGAGCCTCGATTTTTTTTTCTCCTGCATGTAATAATTTTCAATGGTACTTTTTGATATATTGATTTTGTGTATTGTTCATAACAAAATGCGAGCACAACCAAGATAGATATTCTTTAGAACAGATACATAAGTAATGAAGTAGGATTTATTAGTAACACCTAATAATTAAAAAACATAAACCTAGATTATTTTAATTTAATAGATTATAACTATTATATTACTAAATGTCTTGTACTATCCACTTAATTTAGTTCTAGTTTTATTTTAGTGAAGTCTGTTCACTAGAACAGAGCCTCATCCTCCCTGATTGAACTAACCTCGTTATCTCTAGCTTGCTTGCTAGCATATATATACCTGCCCCTGGAAATTTCCACTACCTGCGTCTGACGAAGTGGGTATTC
>NC_133771.1:73123291-73125469 GCF_003597395.2 Chelonoidis abingdonii
AGTTCAGGTGACATGATTACACGTCACTGCAAGACTTCATTACCCACTTGCCAGCACACACATATACAGGAAGACTTACAAGTAAAACAGAGTCATCTACAGTCAATTGTCCTGGTTAATGGGAGCCATCAAGATTCCAAACCACCATTAATAGCCCACACTTCGCATAATTACAATAGGCCCTCAGAGTTATATTTCATATTTCTAGTTTCAGATACAAGAGTGATACATTTATACAAATAGGATGACCACACTCCGTAGATTACAAGCTTTGTAATGATACCTTATGAGACCTTTTGCATGAAGCATATTTTAGCTACATTATGTTCACACTCGTCAGCATACTTTCATAACATCATATAGAGTGCAACGTCACACTGACCCTCCATGAATTTACCTAATTATTTTTTGTACCTGGTTATACTTTTGGCTTTCACAACATTCCCTGGCAATGAGCTCCCCAGATTGACTGTGTATTATGTGAGGAAGTACTTCCCTATGTTGGTTTCAATCCTACTGCCTGTTAACTTAATTGGTTTAACCCAGGTTCTTGTGTTATAGGAAGAAGCAAATAGCAGTTCCCTATTCACTCTCTCCACACCTTCGTGATTTTATAGACCCCCTTAGTCAGCTCTTTTCTAAGATAAACAGTCCCCTTCTTTTTAATCTCTCCTCACATGAAACCTGTTCCACAACCCTAATACTTTATGTTGCCCATCTCTGTACTTTCTCCAATTCTAATACATATTTTTTTGAGATGAGACAACCAGAAATGCATGTAGAACTCAAGGGGTGGGCATACCATGGATTTAGATAGAGGCACTAGTATATTTTCTGTTTTATTATCTATCCCTTACCTAATGGTTCCTAACATTCTATTAGCTTTTTTTGAAGTCTGCTATACATTGAGTGGATGTTTTCAGAAAATTATCCAAAATGACAAAATTATCTAATGTACATTACTTTACATTTATCAACACGGAATTTCACCTGCCAGTTTCCTTGTCCAGTCACCCAGTTTTGTGAGATCCTTTTGTAACTCTTCACAGTCAGCTTTGGACTTGACTACCTTGAATAATTTTGTATCATCTGCAAATTTTGCCACATCATTGTTTACCCCCTTTTCCAGCTCATTTATGAATGTGTTGAACAGCACTGGTCTCAGTACAGATCTTTGGGGGACCCAGTCTGTACTTCTCTCCACTGTGAAAACTGAACAGTTATTCCTACCATTTGTTTCCTATTTTTTAAACAGTTACTGAACCATGAGAGGATCTTCCCTCTTATCCCATTACAGCTTACTTTGCTTAAGAGCTTTTGGTGGGAGACCGTGTCAAAGCCTTTCTGAAAGTTCAAGTATACTATATTCACTGGTTCAATCTTGGCCACAATTTTGTTGACCCCCTCAAAGAATTCTAATAGATTGGTGAGGCATGATTTTCCTTTACAAAAGCTGTGTTGACTCTTTCTCAACATATTGTGTTCATTTATGCATCTGATAATTTTGTTCTTTACTATAGTTTCAGCCAGCTTGACTGGAACTGAAGTTGGGCTTACCGGCTTGTAATTGCCAGGATTGCCTCTGGAGCTGTTTTTTTTTTTTTTAAATCAACATTATGTAAGCTATCCTCCAGCCATCTGGACGAGAGGCTGACTTAAGCAATAAGTTACATACCACAGTTAGTAGTTCTGCAATTGCATGTTTGAGTTCCTTCAGAATTCTTGGGTGAGTACCATCTGGCCCTGGTGACTTATAACTGTTTAATTTATCAATTTGTTCAAAAGCCTCCTCTACTAACACCTCAATCTGGGACAGCTCCTCAGATTTGTCACCTGAAAAGAATGGCTGAAACTCCCTCACATCTTCTGCAGTGACGACCAGAATTCATTTAGTTTTTCAGCAATGGTCTTATTTCCTTTAAATGCTCCTTTAGCACCTCAATCGTCCAGCAATCCCATTGATTGTTTTCAGGTTTCCTGCTTCTGATGTACTCAAAATATTTTGCTATTAGTTTTTGTCTCTTTTGCTAGTTGCTCTTCAGATTTCATGGAATCATAGAATATCAGGGTTGAAGGGACCTCAGGAGGTCATCTAGTCCAACCCCCTGCTCAAAGCAGGACCAATCCCCAACTAAATCATCCCAGCCAGGGCTTTGTCAAGCCTGACCTTAAAAACCT
>NC_133771.1:73126351-73140677 GCF_003597395.2 Chelonoidis abingdonii
TCCACTGCTTTCCCCTCATCCACAGACCCAGTTATCTCCTCATAGAAGGCAATTAGGTTAATCAGGCATGACTTGCCTTTGGTGAATTCATGCTGACTGTTCCTGATCACTTTCCTCTCTTCTAAGTGCTTCAAAATTCATTCCTTGAGGACCTGCTCCATGATTTTTCCAGGGACTGAGGTGAGGCTGACTGGCCTGTAATTCCCCAGATCCTCCTCCTTCTCTCTTTTAAAGATGAGCACTACATTAGCCTTTTTCTAGTCATCCGGGACCTCCTCTGATTGCCATGAGTTTTCAAAGATAATGGCCAATGGCTCTGCAATCACATCCACCATCACCTTTAGCACCCTCGGACGCAGTGCATCTGGCCCCATGGACTTGTGCTCGTCCAGCCTTTCTAAATAACCCCGAACCACTTCTTTCTCCACAGAGGGCTGGTCACCTCGTCCCCATACTGTGCTGCCCAGTGCAGTAGTCTGGGAGCTGACCTTGTTCGTGAAGACAGAGGCAAAAAAAGCATTGAGTACATTAGCTTTTTCCACATCCTCTGTCACTAGGCTTGCCTGCCTAATTATAATTTTATATTTGACTTGCCAGAGTTTATGCTCTTTTCTGTTTTCCTCAATAGGATTTGACATCTAGTTTTTAAAGGATGTCTTTGTCTCCAACCATGACGTTTACTCTGTTTCGTCATGGTGGTATTTTTTTGGTCCTCTTACTGCTTTTTTTATTTGGGGTATATATTTAGTTTGAGACTCTACTATGGTGTTTTTAAAAAGTTTCCATGCAGCTTGCAGGCATTTCACTCTTGTGACTGTTCCTTTTAATTTCTTTTTAACTAACCTCCTAATTTTTGTGTAGTTCTCCTTTCTGGAGTTAAATCCTAATGTGGTGGGTTTGTTTGGTATCCCCCCCCCCCACAAGGATGTTAATTTAATTACATCCTGGTCACCATTACAAAATGCTTCAGCTACATTCACCACTTAGACCAGATCCTGTGCTCTCCCCTTGTGAGTTCTTGGACTTGCTGCTCCAAGGAACAGTCATTAATGGTGTATAGAAAAGCAGCTGATGCTTTAGTTTGATGTCATCTTCAAATTTATTACCTGATTGCTCTTAGCTTTATTAAATTTTTAATTAGGATGAGTAATCATACGTATAGTTGTACTACTAAGAAGCCTTCTGTCTCAATGAGTTGACAGTTTCTTGGACGTTCTTACACAGTGAAGTTATTATTTTTATTCTAAAGATTCTTTAAAACTTCTGTTTTCTCTCATTTTGCTGGACATTTGAAGATGGCTCCAAGATTATGTGACTTTAAAAAGGATGGTGAGATCTCTGGCACATATGGATTGCACTGTACTTTCTCTTTTCACATAGTAATTGTCATGAAAATGGGTTCATACTGTGATATTTCACAGACTTGTTAAAATTATCAGAACAAAAATGAGGAAGCACAAGAATAATACTGCTACATATATTCTTGGGAAGGTCATAGTAAATTCTATGACTTTGACTTATTCAATGTTTCGCAATTTGGTATGCTAGCCATTTTCATTCTCCTTTATTTTAAGCCTCAGTACTCTAGGAGGGGGATGTAAAATGGTCAGTCCATCAATACACATAATAATGAGAAGGTGAAAGTTTTCAGGGAACAGGGAGAATATTTTGTGGAAAAGGTGCTCACCTTAACGTGTGCTTCTGCTCTGAAAAGTGTCTCTGTAAATGGCACGTGGACCTTTACTCTTATTGTCGCTCCGTGGCTTCCAGTGATTCAGTAGGACTGTTCATGTGCCTAAAATTAAGCATGTATGTTTTCAGGATTATGCCTTAGTTCACAATTCCATTAAGGATGCACAAACCACAGTAGACTCCAGCTGACTTGTGTTCGCTCTGAAGTGCAATGGGAATAAAAGATTAGTAGAATAAATCAATTTTACTGAAGTTAGCAGATAGAACTACTCAAAAGACCCATCTAATGAGTAAAACAGTACCGTGTTTATTTAGTAATTTTCAGAGAAGAAATGTGCTTTAATCACTCATTGTCTTTATTTATCTGCAAGCACTCCAGTCCCAATAGTGAATACTTCTGAGCGCCACATTAAAGCCTTGAAAGACCTTATTCACTGCGTCCATGACATCATTCCCAGAAGTACTTTGCCTTCCTTTTCACAGACTACAATGAACTAGCTGAATTGTGATGTCTCATCCACATGGAAAAGACAGTAATGAGAACAAAAAAGTGACTCCACATGGATCCATTCTCATGACAATCATTCTCATGAGATTGGGAAAGACGTGATCTTATTACAGTCCTACAAGTCTGACCTCATAGCCCCCTCTGCATGCTTTATTCTGGATTGTTGTTCTGCCATACTGATTTTCTTAAACTAGCTCCTGACAAAAGCTAGAGTATTCCATTACAAATGTGTTGCTAAAATGCAATGACAGGGCACACCCTGAAATGCCATTGAAGGAACTGTACTGATATGTTTTCATAGATGCTAAAATTCTGAGATGGAAATGAAACTTTTTCTTTTATGTCAGAGAGCCAGGGAGAGAATAAACATCATTCTGCAGAAGAATCTTTAACATGCTGAATATCAAGGGATTAAGATGGTAAAGATACTCAACACAGTTGTTGATTCTATTTGTTTAATCCTGTTCAGCAGTTTTCTCAATGCTAAATATTAAAGATACATAACAGTATCTTTTCCTATTAATATTTGCCATGATATAAAGACTATAATCTTTTAAATATCTCCTCATATGGAAGTTTTTCTTCACTCCTAAGTATTTCTATCTCTGTTCCCTATTTCTGTTATCAGGTGACCCAAAATGAACCAGATATTCCAAGCGAGAGTGGCATTATAGTATTTTCAGCATTAGCTCTATCCTATCCTTATGTATTCCAACATTATGTTTGGATCTCTACTTTTGGCAATCTCAATTGATAACACTATGTCAACTCTATTACCTGAAACGAACTAGTCCAGGTTAGCTATCTCCCTAATACCCTTTGTGGTGAAGACTGATGAAAAAAAATTAGACTCCTTAATTTCTCCCATTATTCCTTTGTAGTCCAGTGGACCTACCCATTCTTCTACAGGCTTCCTGCTGCCAATATGCATAAAGACTTTCTTATTTTATTTTATATCTTTGGCTATTTGCTTTTCAAATTCTGTTATAACCTCCCTAATTCCTATTTTACATATTATCTGCTATTGTTTATGCTCCTTTATATTGGCTTCACTAGGGTTGGATTTTCACTTTCTGTTTGGCTCTCATAACTCCAGAGCCCTTGCTGTTCAGCTGCTGAGGTTTATTTCTTGCCTTTCTGTTTTGTTTTATGTGCAGAGATATGCTTGCCTTCTGTGACTCTGTTAAGGTATATTTACGAAACCTCCATGTTGTATCTAAGAATTTTTATTTCCTTACTTTTGACTCCAGGTCTCACTTTGACTAGCCTCTGCATTTTTTAAAAGCCCTATTTTCTAACGTTTATTGTCACCAGGCATTTTTTGGATACTTTTCCTTCTTCTGAGATATTGAACTTAATTACATTGTGACCACGGTAACATAGTGGCTCAATTATAGTTTCTTCTTGAACCTAATCATATCTGTTACTCAGGACTAGGTTGCAAATTTGAAGTAAATCCTGCATGATGTAAAAATTCAGTCTCAGGCACGGTTTGAATGCAAAATACCTGGGCTTCAAGATAATACAATTACCTCTGTACACCTGCCTCTGAAGCAGGCTGTGAGACAGAAGCAGCAGGAAGGAGACTGCTTGAATGGTGTGGAGAAGGAAGCAGATTCCAACCCTTTCACTCAAAACTCTTACACTTATTTTACATTTAACTTCCTTATTCCTCTTTTAATTTTATTCTGTTTTAATCTTGCTTTTGCTATCTTATGTATTTTATGTATCTTTAATATTTATATCTTCTTGCTTTTGCTATCCTATATCTTCAGAAATGTCATCTAACAGTTCCTGGAAAGGAAGAAGGCAAACAAGAAGGAAAAGAAAGCACTTCCTTGGAAAATCAGTCTATCAGCATTCCTCAGGAAATAACCAATATTAGTAATCAGTGCTAAGAGGTCGCTGGTGGCAGCCATGTTGGTTTGTACCACTAGTGGTATAGGGGACTTATATAAAAGATTGTGAATAACACTGCCACATGATTTGATATATAGCATTAAATCTTTCAGGATTTGGTACTTTCAGGAAGATGTCCAAACTTCAAGAGAAAGTGGGCCTTTTCTGGGGGGGACAAATACTTTGATGGAATTAAGCAGAGGAAACTCCATAACATGAAGTCTCCCAGATTCTTCCTATGCAGCTTTTCCCATGGAAGGGCAGGATTGGGCCCAGAATACTTAAATTGCTCTATTGTGCAAATGTTCTAATAAGTCAGCATAATTTATCTCGTCAACATTTTTGTTTTCTTTTTTAAAAAATATAGCTATAGATGCACACCCAGTGCCCTGGAGCTGCTCCCATAAATTAAAAATTGCACTATAAATAAATGGCTGCCCACAAAAGTATCTAGCTCAGCCCACACTCTCCTCAACAGCCTTAGCAAAGAGTGAAAAAAGCTGGCCTTTTCAGCATGCTCATAAAATTGTCTAATCAGGGCTTTGGAGAATTAAGATGGCATTAAGCCATCACATGGGTCTCTGTTGGCCTGGGTTTAATTTTCCCATGAACTGCTGTCTTTAGGGTCACTGAGTTACAAGTAGCTTCTATGACTGTCCTGCCATTTCAACATAGAAAAATTCTTAGTTATTTCTTTCACTTTCAAATTGTAGGAATAGTTTTAACTGTGACAGCCCTGCCTCTACAAACCTATGGTTAACAAGGGGGTAATTGCTAAGGTCAAGGGGCTAAGCAGGGTGTAGTCATTTCAGTAGACTACTACTTTGAAGAATGTAGTAATGACTCCCTAAGTCCTGCTCCAGCTCCAGCCCAGTTCTGCACAGTTCATGTATTCACGCCTCCATGTTAAGGGACGTCACTCCCTTGGCAAGGTACAGCAGTTTGGGAGGAAGTATAGCAAGATGGCAAAGTTGCACACTGGCATCTAGAGTCTGTCCCAGTCAAGCTACGGGGTGGTGCCAGAGTAAAACTAGTTTTGTGTCACCTTTGCAGACCTCTGATCTTGGCAGCAGCTGAGGCCTTCATTAAGTTGCCAACATCCCGCAGAAGCTATTCCAGCCGAGAGGAGGGGATATCATTAGAGCACAATGACCATCTAGTCACATCCTTTCCCTCACAGGAATGCCCTCTGCATCATAGGCTTGCAGAGAGACTGCTATACTGGCTTTCTGTCTCCTAGAGATTCCGCCTCAAGATTCTCCCAGTGTAGAGAGCTGTATCTATTGAGTTTCTTGATCCTTTATGCCAGCAGTATGTTGCAAAGCAGCCAGAGAAAACATAAGAGTCAGGCCCACCATCTCAGGCCTTGCCACAGAGGGAGGTCAATTGAGTGTCTTCATAAGGGGCCCAGACATGTTTGCATTGGCCCTGATTATTACAATGATTCTCGGTTCCAAACTGCAATATCTCTTTCTTCCCACATACCTCCACTACTATTCCAGTTTGAGGCTGCCCTTGAAGAGATCCTGACAATTGTGGTGAAGTGTGAGACAATTTTGACATATTTACTATTGGGAACTATGAAGAGAATACCCAACTCATTTCCACTTGAAACCTAAGACAGGATGTACATGCGTTTCAGGTCTTGGGTTTCATGTGCAGGCACTGGATAGTATTGGTGGCTTTGATGTAAGAAGGTCAGATGATCTAGTTGTTCCTTCTGGCTTTAAACTTTATGACTCCATATAATTCAAATAGAGAATAGCCTACAAAGAACACACTAGAAGCAAATATTTCTGAAGTAATAGCTTTGGGAAAAGCTCATCTAGAAGTTTTTAAATTGAACTGCTGAGTGATTATAAATCTCTTATCTTAGAAGATCTTAAGAAGCAAGAGTCTTGTAATTCAGTTTTTTAGATGGTACTATTTTAAGACAGCATGAGAAAAGGGCCACAACTAAATTAGAAGTAGAAAATATAACAGGAAGGTCAAATACAAGATACTTCTCTGACCAAGCCTTGAGAAATATGCTAATTAAGATAAATGGAGAAAGCAAAAAGACAGAGTGATCTAATCTATGTCACACACCTTTCTTTGGTGGATGAAGAACATTACAGACAAAAGAAATGGTTTGAAATCTTTACTTTAGCTTCAGGAGATAATCGCAAACAGTACATTTTAGATCTTTTAAGGCCATGTAAGGCAGACAAAAGAGAACCGTTCTCAATAAAGTGATAAATCTTCACAATGTGTACTACACAGCTGAAGGATACACCTCAGATTTCAAGCTGTGCCCTGGCTCTTTCAAGTCATGAACTTCATCTCAGGAGGTCTCTAGGAAGACATGATAGGCTGGATCATCACACAGAGATGTATCATCCACATCACTAATTGTAACAGTTTTCTAGGTATGTGCACTCATGCAGATGCCCCAAAGAATAAGCAGCTTTGAGAAGTCTGTGTTTGATTAAGATTGAATTATGGTAAGGTAGGTAGGTGTTTTTGTCCATTATAAAATGGCACAAACATTAGTCACTAAAATGGATGGACATGTCAACTATAGAACAATTGCCTCTCTGTTTAACATCATCAGTGAAAACTTGCAGAATTAATAGATCTCTCAGAATTTCAGCTCTTTGGGGATTATCAGTGTGACCGGGCATCTGGGATGGACCACACTGAGAATGCCACATCCAGGGAAAACTGCAAGGAATAGGGCAGACAATCCCCCTAAATTGGTCATTTATTCAATAATTAGATTCACCAAGCCAGTAAGAAAAGACCCTCTGTAGTACCACACTGGTTAACAAGAAGCCAAACACAATCCCCCTTAAGCATTTCAACCCTTGTCTCCCATCCAGACAAACTGATCTAATACAGAGAGAGGTTATTGAAAATCCTATTTGCCGTATTTAAAATTCTACCAATCCCAAAGGATCAGACACTTACCTTCAGGTCAATATATGTCTCAGATCTTACCCAAATATCACACTGTCAGCCAATCCTTAGTAAACCAACTAAAAATGTATTAAGAAAAAAGGAGAGTTATTGAGTGGTTAAAAGATTATATACAGTACATTACAAATGCTTGCAAGGTTCTTACATTAGATTTGTTGCAGCAATGGATAAGTCTGCTGGCTTGCAAAAGTCCCTCTGGAACCATCCTAAAAGGTCAGATTCCAAATGCAGCTTAGATGTAAAGTCTGTTAATATCTTTCCATGCATTTTCCTGGGTATTCCAAACAACTACTTGGAAGATTTCAGTCCCATGGCTTAAACTTTCCCTGTTTAAAGTTCAGCAGACTAGAGATACTGGATCAGGGCCAAGGTTTCACTTTTATGGCCGAAGCAGGCTATTCAGTGTTTTTAAGATTTTTCTTCTTTGTTGAGCACACACTGCCCACCACTTTGAAATTAACATTCAATTTCCTATGCATACAAAGGTAATCTAGTTATACTTATTTGCATAAATCTATTAGCTGGTTCTTCATTATAACAGAGATAGATAAGCTGAAGACAATGTAGACAATATTATTAGTTTCTGGCACTATCTCACATTTTGATCTTCAAGTTAACTGATCACAGTCACATAGATAATGTAAGGCAATTAAAACATGAAAAGGATTTAGCATCTAAAATCTAATCCGGTTAGGTAAACTCCTAACAGGATACAGATACACAGACTAACACATTTAGCATCTACCCTTGATTTCTATTTCTACAAATGAATAGGTTAATGATTGCTGGACTAGTACATCTCTTTGATGTTCATATACAATTATCCTGAGACAATTGTAATGCCTCTTATTAAATTGTTATGTGTCATACACAGGTTGGCTGGTCTGCCAGTATCACAATTATTATTCAGATTGGTACAACGAAGGGATCTGAAGGGATTCTGACGTACTTCAGAATTATATATGTGAATTTCCAATGATGTGCAACCTTAAGTTTGTACCAGGACAGGATAGTGAGACACGGCTGAACAAACAGAGAAAATAAGGCTATCTAGCACAACTTGATTTTGAAATTTAAAACTGTACATTTTTGGTGGTGTTAAAGCATGTGTGTGTGTGTGTGTGTGTGTGTGTCAAAAAAGGGCTAACCAAGAATTACAAACGTGGCATATACATGTAAAACCTGAGCATTAAACATAATGTTAGGGGAATGAAAGTTTCCCTTTCAGTATAAGAATGATGTATTGCTCTTATGGCAATATATTATTACGCTATCGTTTTGATTATTGTAAGTCAGACTTCTTTCTTAACTGCCAGTGCCTATGAGGCTTGTAACTCAGGCTGAACCAAACATTACATGCATTCTCTATGGACCAAATGTAACCCCAAACCAGAGCAGGTATGTTTCTGTATTTATGGAATTAAGGGTCAGTTTCTGTTTCTGTTACATATTATATTTAAAGTTTTGTAACTTGGATTTTGTTTTTAGTTTGTGTTTTCTTTTCAGTTTTCAATACTTAAAATATGTACTGCATCGAAGTCTTATATATATATAAAAATAAAATGTATGCCAAAGAGCAATCTGTAATACAAATTTAAAGGATAAGATTTTCCACTGCCCGGAAAACAATACCTCCTCCCATGGGTAACAGTCCAAAGAAAACAAGCAGCTGGTCCCCAAAAGAGCTCCTGGGAAAAGCTTAACATTATCAGAACTCCAGTGAGGTAATAATGATGAGGACAGTGTAAAAGAAAATAAATACAAAACATTTTAGCCTGAGTTACATATAATATAAAGTAAGAGAACTCAGAATCACAGTATATCTTACACATCACATCAGAAATTTATCAATTGGCTAAGTAATAAATTCCACTGTGTACAGATTATTCCCTGTAAACCAATCCACTCCCTTCCTTTTGCCAATGTGTGTTAACCTTGAGACAGATGTAGTGACAAAAACTGGTGCATGACCAGGAATACAGATGACAGAAGGCAGCATCATATTACCAAAGTTTGAAATATAGTGAACTACGTAGTCACCCAAATAAAAGAATGTTCTCGCAGTCATCCATGCCCAAGCAACCATTATAAAATTGTTGAAAATCAGATTTTGAAGGAGCCTTAAGTCAATGGAAATCATTCAGTAATTTGTGTCTGAATAAGGATTGTCTGGATGTGTTCAAATAAAATTAAAAATCATCATAAAGCCAACCCAAACTTTTTTTGAGGTTAAAGAGAGTTTGGAAACTTTTCTTTAATCCTTTCATTCATTTTAGTGGTTCCAGAGGAGACAAGTAGCAACAGGAGAGATCACACTTCCTATGAAGTTTCCAGACTACTTTTAGTGACTCAGATGCATAAGATTTGGACAAGCATCCAAATTTGAATAAAAGCAAATATTTCAATGGGTAAAATCTTTGTCTCCTGGATTCTTGCTCATAATTAGGAATTTTGCAATATAAGGCCAGAGTTCCCTTTATTTTTCACTGTAAATTACCAATTAGCAGTGCAAGTTGCTACTATATATTGGAGACATTTGCATTTACAGGAGAGTTTTGCCTTGCTTGTGAGATTTTTTGACTTTGTTTCAAGTCAAGCCAGATTTTTTGTTAAATTATTTTTTAAAATTTATAATAGTAAAATTATACCTATCCCATTGTCTTGGGATGGATATGTATTTTACGCATAAATTAATAGTAAAATTAAATCACATTAACTGCATCATTGTCAACCAATATTAATATGATCAAAACTCACTCCTGCTGTCAGCTATAAACAAAGATGCATCCCACCATGTTGATCAGCTAAAAGCCTGAGCTTTACAAAGCGCACTAAAGGTCAAAGAGCCAGTCCTCACCCAGTGTGAATTGTCCTCACTCCATAGACCTCAGTGGAGTGAGGACAATTCACTTCAGCTGAAGATCTACACAAAAGAACTCAAGCTCTCTCAAACCAAGTATGCAAGTTCCAGAGTCTAGGGCCATCCACTAGAAAAACGCTACTCCTGCCACCAAATGATCAAATCTAGGGTCTGAGGCCTGGTCTCCATTGCTTAGGGCTGTGCAAAATGTTGCACCCTGTGTGATGTTGTTAGGTCGACCTAATCCCCAGTGTAGATGCAGCTAGGTTGATAGAAATTTATTTTCCATTGACCTAGCTACCACCTCTTAGGTAGGCAGATTAACTACATAAATGGAAATAAACCCTTTCATTGATGTGGGAAGCAGCTGCACTATGGCATATAGCTGCCATGCCATAGTTGTGCCACTATAACGGCAGTAGTGTAGACATACTCTGGGTGAGAGCACGTTAGCTAATCTCAACAGTTATTGCTGTAATGTGAATATTTCTACTGACTTCCGTGGGCTTTAGTTAAGACCTATAATAGAGATTAAGAATTGTTACTGAATCACTGCAATTTTGATTGTCACACCGTGGCTACATATGCAGTGACAGACCACAAGAATTTGTATGTCTCCAATACAAATTATAATTTTGGCCTGAGTCACTTGAATAGTTTTTAAGACCTTAATTTTAAGCAGGAAGGGACCCAATGTGTATATTGCTCCCCTACTGCTCTTTTCCCCTGAGTTAGATGAGGGAAAGGAACCAAAGCCAATTCCCATGTAGCTTTGTGCTTTAGAATGAAATGTACTGGTGGTCCAACATGTAAAATAAGAATTTATCAGTTAAAAAAAAACAAAAAAACCCAAACAAACATAGCAGAAGAATAATGTTTAGGGGGTACAGAGGCAGGAAATTGCTTCTGACAAATGTAAAACATTGAATATTTCTTTTAAAACTATATGATGCCAATTTAGTGTTTAAAGCTGCTCAGTGGCTGGGATAGAAACTTCTTGTGAAATATATTAGGTGTTTAGAGTCACTTAGTGGCTAGTAAAAACCCTCCTAATGAAACAATCTATTAATTGCTCAGGGCCACTCAAAGCAAAAGTATAAAGTATTTAAATGGCTAGAGATGCTCAGAGGCTTGGTAATCAACTTTTAATAAAGTAGATTCTGTATTTAGAGTTGATCAGTGGCTAGGAAAGCAACCCTTGCTCAGCAACAGTCATGCTAATAAAATGCAGCGCTGTTCAGTGGCTGTCGTGAGGTTTTTAAAGCGATACTAACGTTAGAGAGACTGAATTAAGCAATGACAGTCAAGGCATAGGGTATTTCTATAGAATTAAGGATGGATTGAGAGGAGTTGATGGCCCATGGCTGCACTTCAGGCCATTAACCCCAGCTAATCATTAGTTCCCAGGAAATGCCATGCACTGAGGTCATTATTGTTATTGTAAACAGCTAAAAACAAAGGTGTATGGATTTTTTTAAAAGGTAAAGGCAGTTTTATATTTGTATTTATATTGGTTTTCTATAGAATTATTGCAATACCCTGTAGTTAATAAGAGTCTAGGAATGTCTACTTCCCATTCCATTCAGGACACAAATTAGAATCAAAGATACAGTGCAGTGCACATCTCAGTTGATGCTTGCTTGCCACCTTTAAAGAAGAGAAGAGGGGTGTCTGTTAGGACACTTAATATAATCTGGCGTAATTTAATTGAGCCCTGGAACAGCTGCAAGCACAGGTACAGGGTTGAAATGTTACTCCTGTCTAACTTACCCACCTTCCTCTTCACTGCCCCTTACCCTTTTATGTATAACAGAGCGGCAGCTTCACTATTACGTCTAAGGAAATCTTTACCCAGATTGATGTGTAAGTACTTTACATCATGTATATTGAGATTGCTGTATTCACTGTTGAAATACAGCCATCTCTGGAATGATAGCAGACATTCTGGGCAAGCCACATGGCACATTCTGAGCCACAGTGTTTTAGCAGGGGGAAGTAAAGAATAAAAGTTAATTGAAACAACAGGGGAAATTTAGGTAGGTAAAATGTAAACACCTGGAATTTGGAATTTGGCCAGGATTAGCATCTGAGCTAAATCTGAGTAATTCTGCAGTATGTTCTGACACATAGTCCAGTAACTGAATCAGTTCATAATGTCATGGTGTCATGGGTTTAGTACTTATCTTAGTTTTCCTCCATTTACTTACTTAGGAAGCAGAAGGTGGTCATCACACTATTACCATATTGCAAAACAAACTCAGTGGCTGATTCTATCCAATATGTATAGAAGGTTATAAAAATCTTTGTTTCTTTTAGAACTAAAGACAGAAACTGCAGAGGGCATTAAGCAAATAGCTGGCTGAAACAAAATAGGGCAAGACAGAAGTGACGATGATTGGTGGGAAGCACAATGGAGTACTCATCCCTATCGCAATGTCACCATCCATAAAGGATATCTGCTGTGACAGACCCAGAGCAGCGGGGTACAGGAGTCTAAGTGACCAGAGTAGGGGCTGCACTAGAGTAATCAGGAACCTGCTAGAACCAATAAAGGCAGACAGGCTGATTAGAACACCTGCAGCCAATCAAGGCAGGCTAATCAGGGCACCTGGGTTTAAAAAGGAGCTCACTCCAGTCAGGTGGCAGGAGCTAGAGGAGAGGAAGTGTGTGTGAGGAGCTGGGAGCAAGAGGCACAAGGAGCTGAGAGTGAGAGGCTGTGCTGCTGGAGGACTAAGGAGCACAAGCGTTATCAGACACCAGGAGGAAGGTCCTGTGGTGAGCTCCAACTACCCTGACAGTTAGGAACTTTTCCTAATGTCCAACCTAATCTCCCTTGCTGCAGTTTAAGCCCATTGCTTCTTGTTCTATCATTAGAGGCAAGGTGAACAAGTTTTCTCCCTCCTCCTGATGACACTCTTTTAGATACCTGAAACTGCTATCATGTCTCCTCTCAGTCTTCTCCTTTCCCAACTAAATAAACCCAATTCTTTCCGCCTTCCTTCACAGGTCATGTTTTCAAGACCTTTAATCTTCTTGTTGCTCTTCTCTGGACCCTCTCCAATTTCTCCAAATCTTTCTTCAATACAGTGCCCAGAACTGGACACAATACTCCAGTTGAGGGCTAACCAGTGCAGAGTAGAGCGGAAGAATGACTTCTCGTGTCTTGTTTTACAACCAGATGTTAATGCAGCCCCAGCATTCACGTTTGCTTTTTTTGCAACAGTATCACACTGTTGACTCATATTTAGCTTTGTGGTTCCACTATGACCCCTAAATCTCTTTCTGCCATACTCCTTCCTAGACAGTTCTCTTCCCATTCTGTATGTGTGAAACTGATTGTTCCTTCCTATGGAGCGCTTTACATTTGTCTTTGTTGAGTTCATCCGTTTACCTCAGACCATTTCTCCAATTTGTCCAGATCATTTGAATTTTGACCCTGTCCTCCAAGCAGTTGCAATCCCTCCAGTTTAGTATCATCCGCAAACTTAATAAGTGTACTTTCTATGCCAACATCTAATCGTTGATGAAGATATTGAACAGGGCCGGTCCCAAAACAGACCCCTGCGGAACCCACTTGTTATACCTTTCCAGCAGGATTGGGGACCATTAATAACTGACTCTCTGAGTATGGTTATCCAGCCAGTTCTGCACCCACCTTATAGTAGCCCCATCTAAATTGTATTTGCCTAGCGTTTAGCGGATAAGGTATCATGTGAGACCGTATCAAATGCCTTACTACAAGTCTAGGTATACTACATCCACCGCTTCTCCTTATCCACAATATATTATCCTCTCAAAGAAAGCTATCAGTGGTTGACATGCTTTGTTCTTTACAAAATCCTATGCTGGCTATTCCCTATCACTTACACTTCAAGTGTTTGCAGCGATGATTTCTTTAGATGTACTTGCTCCATTATCTTCCCTACACAGAAGTTAAACTAAGTGGTCTAGTTTTTCCTGGGTTGTTTTTATTTCCCTTTTGATAGATGGGCACTATATTTGCCCTTTTCAGTCCTTCTGGAATCTCTCCCAGTACTCCCACGACTTTCCAAAATAATAGCTAGAGGCTCAGATTACCTTCTCTATTTAACTCCTTGAGTATTCTAGGCTGCATTTCATCGGCCCTGGTGACTTGCAGCATCTTAACTTTTCTAAGTGCATTTTTAACTTGCTTTTTTTTATTTTATTTCTAACCTACCCCCTTCCATAAGCATTCCACTATGATTAGACTTCCTTTCAGGACTTCTCAGTGAAGACCGAAACAAAGAAATCATTAAGCATCTCTGCCATTCCAAGTTTCCCTGTTACTTGTTTCTCCCTCCTCACTGGAAGCAGTGGGCCTACCCCTGTGATCCATTGGTGTGTCTTCTCTTGCTTTCTAATGTATTGATAAAAAGTCGCTTGTTTCC
>NC_133771.1:73142282-73149886 GCF_003597395.2 Chelonoidis abingdonii
AACACTGGAATAAATTGCCTAGGGAGGTTGTGGAATCTCCATCTCTGGAGATATTTAAGAGTAGGTTAGATAAATGTCTATCAGGGATGGTCTAGACAGTATTTGGTCCTGCTATGAGGGCAAGGGACTGAACTCGATGACCTCTCTAGGTCCCTTCCAGTCCTAGAGTCTATGAATCTATAGCTATGGGGACATGGTTTGTTTCTGAAGCAGCCTACCAAAAGAAAAGCATAGTAATATGTTAAAAAAATTTTTAGAAAGAAGGGCAGCTAAGGTGATATAAGGACTTGAGAGGTTGATGTGCAGTAGAAAGAAGTGCATTAGTTTAGCCTGACAGCGTCAGAGTTTCACTTTACAACATCTGAATGAAGAAGGCAGGTATTTATATTCAGCTATGTTTCTCCCGAACTTTATCCTCATTTAGTCTGAAATCCTTGTCAAACTCAGCTGGACAATTAGGGCTAGAGTATAGCATTTAAGCTCCCCTCCCCTCCCACACTGACACATGGATGCAAGAACTAGATATAATTAGGCTTTTAGCAGGGGACATTCACAAACCCTTCAGATCTCAGCAGCACAGAAACCATTCTACTTTGGTGTCTGGAGAATCAGGTAACCCTAGTCATTGACCTTCAGCCTGTTCAAACTGAAAGGCTGAGTAGTTTCTCTTAAACTGCACACAGGATCACAGTGATACAAGCCATTAAAGTTAACTGCTGATGAACCTGATCCATTACTTGTAATAACATTATATCTGTGTTTATCTGCTTAGTGCAATGATAACTTAGTGAAGGAGAATTAATTCTACATATTATATCCACATAAATGATGTTGAGTGAAATCAGTTTCCTCTACACATGCAGTGAAAAGTTTAATTAAATTTGGGCATGAGCCAATTGACTTCAGAACGGTCACTAGCTTTCTGGCTGACACTGGAAAAAGACTTGTGAATACCCAAGAAAATCTGCAAGCAAAATACTACCAATTGAAGCAAATCCTCAAAATGATGAGGAGTAAGGAAGCTAAGAGCTGCACAGCATGCTTATTTGTAAGCCTGTCCTTATTAACCTTGTGCTCTGTGCTGGCTTTAACCCGCTATGAAGATGTGCTTAGTATTAGCCAGTGCGGCAGGAACAATATTGCTCAATCTAGACCTTCAAATGCTGATGGCATTGCTGCATATTACTTTAATTGGAAAGTTGCCTACAAATCAGGACTCTGTATACAACCTTTCAGACTATTTAGGAGATAAGGCAAGATTACTTTGTCAGCCAGGTGGTACGTACTCCTAGTAAAGCTTCTGGCACCTGGAAGGTCCTGTATATGCTGCCAGTGAAGTCAATGATAACACTTTCATTGACATCAATGAAAGCGGATTTGAATCCACAGTTTGACTTGAAAAGATGTTCATGAACATCACAGTAAACTTCGTCAAGATAAATAGATAGAGCTCCTTGAGCCTATCACTATAAGGCATGTTTTCTAATCCTGTGATCGTTCTTGTGGCTCTTCTCTGAACCCTCTCCAATTTATCAACATCCTTCTTTAACTGTGGGCACCAGAACTGGACACAGTGTTCCAGCAGCTGCTGTACCAAGGCCAAAAACAGAGGTAAAGTAACATCTCTACTACTGCTTTTTCCTTGATGTATATATTTACATTTAGCAGTATTAAAACATTATTTTCTTGTGCCCGTTTACCAAGTGACCCAGATCTCTCTGATAAACATATTAAATAGCTTAGGGTCAGCAACTGATCTCTGCAGGACCTCACTGGAAGCACACTCCTTCAGTGACGATTCCCCATCTATAGTTACATTTTGAGACCAGTCAGCTAGTTTTTAATCCATTTAATGTGTGTTATATTAATTTTATAATCTTATTTTTGAATCAAAATGTGCGGTACCAGGTAAAATACCTTGGAGAAGTCTAAGTATATTAAGTCAACACAGTTACTTTTTATCAATCAAAGTGGTAATCTGGTAAAAAAAATATCAGATTAGTTTGACAGGATCTATAATCTTGCCTGAAACTGAAGCCAGGATGGTAGGCCTATAATTACCCAGCTCATCCTGTTTATCCTTTGTAAAAATTGGGACAACATTAGCTTTCTTCCAGAAACTTCTCCAGTGCCCCAAGACTCAGTGAAAATCAACATTAATGGTCCAGCCAGCTCCTCAGCTAGCTTTTTTAAAAATATTAGATGCAAGTTATCTAGACCTGCTGATTTAGCCTATTATTTTCAAAAAAAAATTTTGAGACCAGTAAGTTAAAAAAATGGAATGGTTATCTGGCCCTGGTAATCCACATGTATGACCTCCAAACTTGATTGCCTAGAGTTAGGCACCTACCTCTGTAGTGAAGCATCCCAATATAGATCATATTGATTCCCAATCAATAGATCATATTGATTTGTCATTTGGTAGAACTCGGGATTTTGAAAAAAAAAAAAAAAGAAATACGATTATCCCATTTTGAAATATGAAGGAACCAAATTTCAAATGATATGACAATGCTAATGTGGACTAATCCAAAACTCATTGAAGTGAAGGGGGTAGGCTCTATCGATTTCAATGGACTTTGGATCAAGGTGCCAGATAGAAGCAGACTTGTACGAAGAGCTAGTTACATTGAATTATGAACTCACAATGAGGCTTCTAAGAAAAGAAACAGAAGAGTGGAGAAATGTGTGTGAGTGTCAATATAACAAAAAAGCAGGCATAGTTTTGCCCCCACTTTAATCTATAGGAATTTTCTCATTGACTTAAGTGGGAGCAGGATCAAGCTGTGAATCATCTATGTGTGCTGAACTTTGTCAGGATTTGTTTCCTAAGTCTTTCCTTGAAAGAGTAAACCCAGAATTAGTCTGAGGGCTTTAGTGCTTTTCTTTGACAAAAGCAAGCCTGCAGCTCTAATGCTGGATTATTAGTGGGCTGCGGAGTTGCAGGATGCAGGAGACTGGGTAAAAGGAATGAGTGGAAGAGTGAATTAATTTGTTAAAGTAGCATTAAATAATTACTGTTTATAAAAAAAATTGTCATCAAGATATTATTAATTGCTGTATCAGTGGTTTGTAAGTATAGCCACACTGTATGGGAAAGTGAATGAGATGTATTTAACCTCCAACTATAACAGAAGATATGTCATCCTACATAGCTGGTTTGACACATTCACCAATGTATACGTTCACGCAACATATTAGATTAGCGTAGTCGTGCTGTACCCAGCACACCCTATGCACCAGGATCAGAGAATACTTGGAATACAGTCTATATCTGTCTTCCTCAGCTCCTGAGCCAGAGGAGTTCTCCTCAGATGTACAGGATTGGAACAGCGTTGAAAATCTCAACCAGTATAACTACTGTATCCAAAAACCTATGTTAAAAGAAGGTTAAGATTGCAAAGTCAAGCACTAAAAAGGGAATTCCAGAAAGGCTACCTATGCAAATTTAATTTGGCCCTCTTATGCATATAGATTATCATATAGTAATTACGTGATTTCAAACGATTTCCACAGCTTGGCCCCTGCAGCCCTGGGATGATGCATATTCAGTTCTGGTCAGTCCTTGTAGTTCCAGGATGGAGTATGTACAGTCATTCTGTGGGAATGGTGCACGCACATTGCAATCAGTACACAGGAGCTGTGAAGAACTGGAGCATGCTCAGAGCAGTCAGAAACTTCAGAGAATTAGCTGCCAAACTCTAACAAGTTGCTATTAAGCACATGTGGAATGAGATTTTTCAAGACTCAGAATTTGAATTTTGGCAAAATAATAATCCACTGAAAAAGGGAAGTATGTCTGGCAAACTTACCGATATTATGGGTTTTTTGTATGGACACGACTGAGTTCTAAAGTGTGTAATTGCTTATATATACAGAAAGCTAACACAAAGGGCCTATATTTAAAAAGGAAAAATATAAACTTTGAATATTAGAGAGAGGCCTGTCCAAACTTCTGTGATTTTTATACCATGAAAATTTGGAGAGGTTTGACATTTGAACCTGGATCCACATTATCATAGAATCATAGAACTGGAAGGGACCTTGAGAGGTCATCTAGTCCAGCCCCCTGCACTTGTGGCAGAACTAATTATCTAGACCATTCCTGGCAGCTGTTTGCCTAACCTGCTCTGAAAAATCTCCAATGAGGGAGATTCCACAACTTCCCTAGGCAATTTATTCCAGTGTTTAACCACCCTGACAGTTAGGAAATTTTTCCTAATATCCAGCTTAAACCTCCCTTTCTGCAGTTTAAGCCCATTGCTTCTTGTCCTATCCTCACAGGTTACAGAGAACAATTTTTCTTCCTTCTCCTTGTACAACCTTTTATGTACTGAAAACTGTTATCATGTTCCCTCTCAGTCTTCTCTTTTCCAGACTAAGAAACCGCATTTTTCAATTTTCCCTCATAGGTCATGTTTTTCTAGACCTTAAATACATTTTTGTTGTCTTCTTTGGACTCTCTCCAAATGTCCACACCCATCCCTGAAAGTGGCAACCCAGCAACTGGACACATACTCTATTGAGCCTAATACAGTGCAGAGTGATAGTGGAAGATATTTCTTCATGTCTTGCTTACAGGACACTCCTGCTAATCCATTCACCAGAAGATGTCGGATTTTTTTTGCAACAGGTTATACCTGTGACATCATATTTAGCTTGTGGTCCACAATGATCCCCAGATCCTTTCCACAAGTATTTATAAGTAATTGGCATTCTACAATGGTGCAGAACAAAAACACCGACTGAACACTTTCTTTTGGCACTGGTTCTCAAATTCATACTGTTTAGCCCATGCCTCTCTCTGTTAAACAGAGAGGATAAATCATATGCTGTATCTATGCAGAATTAGTCATAATATTGAGCATGAATTGTATAAGTAATAAAACTTAGGATAGTAAGAAACAGGACATCGAGAGAAACATTTTATTCAAAAATTAGCGATTTCAATATGCCTCATTTATTCAGGATTCCAGAGTGATTCAACTCCCGACGCCACTAAAACATTCTTTTTCTGATTCCTAGGGCGGGTGTTGTTAATCTATAGAGTACAAAAGCCTGCTTCTCTCATTCTATGGTATCTTTCATTGTACACTACATATGCTGCTAGTTGTGCTGATAACAAAGAGCAACACAGAGATGTTGGCATTGCATTGTTTGTTATCTCCCTTCCCACTAAACATACATCTTTCTCTTCTTGGCTTTTACAATGCAAAAGATTTTCTGAAAACAAGTTACTTTTGGTGTTAACACATGCATTGCCACTCAGATGCGCTTGTGACATTGTGGTGCTCTCTAGTTACATCAACAGATTTTCAGACGGCTTAAAAGGGCAAAGCAGCCTTGTATCTAAAGTAGCAATCAGCCACCCTATATGGCTAACTATGTTTTGGTCATTCAGAAGTGAAGCAGTCAGTTTGACCCTAAGCTGTTCTTGGTTATCTAGATCTGAAAAAGAAAGTAATCCAGTTCTATCTTTTTTCATTTCCTACAATACATTGAAAAGCTGATAAGCTGCTGCTCTCTGTGCAGCCAATACAAAACAGTTAAATTGAACTTCACTTCATTAGAGAACAATCTAGTGGTTTCCGTTCTCACAGATCTGCCACTCACATGAGATGAAAGCACCTTCCTCAGTAAAAGACTGTCCTTTGTGTCTTCTCTGAGATATGTTGATTGGTGTTTGTTCCAGCTGTTTGCTCTTCAAATTCTAGGCGTTTCCCAGATTTATGTGGAATTGCTATTATTTTACAGACAAACAGTATAAAAGAAATTCTTTTTGAAATATTTTCTTGGTTCTTCAAATTGTTCTATATTTGGTTGATCATTTCAAAAATCCTCTAACAATGATTACTAGAAATATGAGAAAATGTCCCCTCAAAATCAATTTTGTTTGACTTCCAAAGGGACACTTACAAAACCTAGTGAAATGAAACTGCTAAGCTATTTTTCGTTAACCAAGTCTTTCTAGTTCTGCATTTGGACCTCAATTCTTAAAAATATGTGATTCAGAGAAAATAGCTTAAAATATATAGAAGAGACTCGAGAGAAGTTAGTCCAGCTGGTGGAACTACCAGAGATGTAGAGAATTAAGGAAAAACTAGGCTACTGAAAAATACAAGGGCCGTGACCTCCATCTGAAGCCCTAAGAGACCTGCTAACAAAGGCTTCAAGCAACTGCTACCAGGCTAAGGAGATACACCTAAGAGAAGGTCAGAGGCCAAAAAGTAAATACCCTGTTCTCAAAGAACCATCCAAGGTGTAACTCCCAACTGCACAGCGAACAACCAATAACAGCAGAGCCAACAGCAGCAGAAACTGAACAGTAACTTGGAAGAACATATGGGAGAAAGAGAAGACTCATAACACCAGTGCAAAGTGGAGGAGGTCCTGAGAACAGAGCACAGCATATCCCAGCACAGAAACCAGTCACAACATAACAGTAGAAGACATCCAGGCAGCGGGTCAAGAAACGTGAAGAGCTGGACAGCACCTGGACGCAGACATGACCACAAGCCCTACTGGCTTAAAGAACTAACAGCAGTGCATGAACCCTAGCAAGCACAGATAAAACCAGCTGCTGAGCAGCAACGCTCCCACCCCAAAACTGGCTACACAAGGAAAGGATCAGTGTGATCCAATGAAAGACCCCTGCAAGGGAACAGAACTGTTCAACTAAACCGGCCAATAACCTGCCTCCCCACAACATGAGTCCTATCAGGCATCATGCTGCCAAGCTACAGGAACCATTATGGGCCAGTTACGATGAGCACAGGCTCAAAGGGCATTGGGGAACAACGACCAAGGCTCAGAAAACACCATTTCTTCATAGATAGAAGCAGTTGCCCAAAGAACTCAAGGTCTAGACAGACATCTGAGCAGCAAGCCTGGATTGACTACAGGAAAGCCTACGACTCAATGCCCGCACACGTGGATCTGTGAAATGTCTGGCCTATACACAAAGTCAACAGAAACCCTTTTCCTTTTTAAAAAAAAAGGGACCCCCCCTTCCCCTGCAAGAACCAATGGGACTAATGGAAGACCAACACGGAAGGCAACTCAAGGCAGCTTGCACAAGTGGCCATCAAGTGTGGGCATAAATACCAAAGGTGATGCACTGTCCCCGCGCGTTCGCATAGGCTTAAACTCCCTCAGCCAGATAATCACAAGGACTGGATACAGGTACAGTTAGGAGTGGCACTACACAGTCACCTCCTCTACATGGATGACATCAAGCTGATGCTAAGAAATGAATGAAGCATCATTGACTCGCTAATCCACCTGAGGCGGATCTATACAGTGAGGAGATCGGGATGTCATCGACTAGAGAAGTGGGCCAGGATGGTGGTGAAGGAGGGAAAGGTATCAAGACTGATGGGGTGGAACTACAGCAGGGCCACAATAGCAGACATACGACAGCTACAGTACACTTGGCATCCCACAGTCACATGGAAACCACGATGAGAGGCAAGGAAGACAAGCAACATCCAAGTTATCACCAAAGGAATAAGACGGGTCTGAAGAGCCAGCTCAGTGGGAAGAACAAGAATCCACGCCATCAACAGATATGCCCTGGCACGGTCATCAGATACCTGCCCGATATA
>NC_133771.1:73160125-73161914 GCF_003597395.2 Chelonoidis abingdonii
TTGTTGCTCTTCTTTGGACTCTCTCCAATTTGTCCACATCCATCCTGAAATGTGGCACCCAGAACTGGACACAATACTCTAGTTGAGGCCTAATCAGTGCAGAGTAGAGTGGAAGAATTATTTCTCATGTCTTGCTTACAACACTCCTGCTAATACATCCCAGAATGATGTTCGGTTTTTTTTGCAACAGCGTTATACTGTTGACTCATATTTAGCTTGTGGTCCACAATGATCCCCAGATCCCTTTCCACAGTATTTATGAAGTTAATTGCATCTCTACAATGGGCAGAACCAAAACACCAGACCTGAACACTTTCTTTTGGGCACTGGTTCTCAATACATACTGTTTCAGCCCATGCCTCTCTCTGTTAAACAGAGAGGATAAATCATAATGCTTATCTATGCAGAATTAGTCATATATTGAGCATGAATTGTATAAGTAATTAAAACACTTAGGATAGTAAGACAACAGGGCTTCGGAGATACAATTTTATTCAAAAAATTAGCATTTCAAATATTGCCATCAATTTTCAGGATTCCAGAGTGGTTCAACTCCCACCCCTAAAACATTCTTTTTCTGATTACCCTAGCGTGTTGTTTAATCTATAGAGCTACAAAGCCTGCTATCTCTCATTCTATGGTTATCTTTCATTGTACACTACATGATGCTGCTAGTTGTGCTGATAACAAAGAGCACACACAGAGAATGTGGCATTGCATTGTTTGTTATCTCCTTCCCAACTAAACATACCTCTTTCTCTCTTGGCTTCTATCAATGCAAAAATTCTGAAAACAAGTTACTTTTGGTGTTAACACTGCATATGCCACTCAGATGCGGCTGTGACATTTGGTGCCTCTCTATGTTACATCAAAGATTTTCAGAGGCTTTAAAAGGGCAAAGCAGCCTTGTATCTAAAGTAGCAATCAGCCACCCTATATGGCTAACTATGTGTTGGTCATTCAGAAAGTGTAAGGCAGTCAGTTTGACCCTAAAGCTGTTCTTGGTTGATCTCAGATCTGAAAAAAGAAAGTAATCCAGTTCTATCCTTTTTCATTTCCTACAATACATGAAAGCTGATAAGCTTTGGTCTCTCTTGCAGCAATACAAAACCAGTTAAATTGAACCTTCACTTCAGTTAGAGAACAATCTAGTGGTTTCCGTTCTCACAGATCTGCCACTCACAGAGAATGAAAGCACCTTCCTCAGTAAAAGACTGTCTTTTGTGTCTTCTCTGAGATATGTTGATGGGTGTTTGTCCAGCTGATTTGCTCTCCAGAATTCTAGGCGTTTCCCAGATATATGGGGAATTGCTATATTTTACAGACAAACAGTATAAAAGAAAATTCTTTTTGAAATTTTTCTTGGTTCTTTCAAATGTTATATTTTGGTTGATCATTTAAAAAATCCTAAACATGATTACTAGAAATATGAGAAATGTCTCAATAATCAATTTTGTTTGACTTCAAAGGGACACTTACAAAACCTAGTGAAATGAAACTGCATAAGCTATTTTTCTTAACCAAGTTCTTTCTAGTTCTGCATTTGGACCTCAATTCTTAAAAAAATATGTGATTCAGAGAAAATAGCTTAAAATATATAGAAGGAGACTCGGAGAGAAGTTAGTCAGCTGGTGGAACTACAGAAGGATGTAGAGATTAAGGATAAAACTCGGCTACTGAAAAATACAAGGGCCTGACTCCATCTGAAGCCCTAGAGACTGCTAAACAAAGGCTCACAGCACTGGCTACCAGGCTAAGGAGATACACTAGAGAAGCAGAGGCCAAAAAA
>NC_133771.1:73164878-73224195 GCF_003597395.2 Chelonoidis abingdonii
ACTATAGACAGCTGCAATCCACAGGGCCCTGGGCTGGAACCCGGAGTAGAGAGCGGGCCCGGGTTCCCTCCAAACCTCCCAACTCCTGATCAGACACAGGAGGAGTTGATCTAGACTGTGGGGAAGATCACTGATGTGAGCAAATCTGCCAATAAGCGCAGGACCCACCAAGGTAGAGGAGGAACTTTGTCACAATATATATAAAATTGTATACTTCAGATAAAACAGTTATATTGTATTATGCATATTATATAATATAACTTTTAGCAGAAGTATAACATTTTGCAAATATAACATTTTTTAAAACGATCATTCTAGTACATATATTGTCTTTGATAAGATTCAGTAACCAATGAAGTACCTTATTCCCTGCGTTGGAGCAATTTCAGAATTTGTCATTTGTTGGTAGTTACTTTGCTGTTGTGAAATTTTAGATAAGAGAGAACCTTACAGTTGTGGCTTATGTCTTGCCTGATAACATAGCCAGCAACAATAATATGTCTTCCAAAGGAGTCCAAAGCTTTGCATAATATTTATGATGTGTTGATAACCAGTGCTTAATTTGTAATGAAAGAGGTGCCAGGGCTCAAGCAATTTATTTAATTTCATAACTGACGTGGCAAGCCTAGAGGTGCTGGGACTCAGCCCTGGCAAGCCCTTGCACAAATTAAGCGCTGCTGATAACCATGAAGTTTACCTCTAGCATTGGGAAATATTATGTAACTTCCTTTAAACACGTTTGCTTCAAGTGTGTTGATACCATGCTTGAGTTTTCTTTCTGCAAATATCCACCAAATAAGGTTAACTAGTGTGAAAATTTGCGATAAGCAAATTTACTCCCAAATGCTCCAATATGCACTGAAAGCAGATGTTGGATTTTATATTTGACTGTCAAATTTGAAATTCTTCTTGCTGCTATGCTGATAATTTATATAAATCGTTCAATCAGGGAACATAAATAATATCACTTGACTTACATAGCTAACCACCCCCAAAATAGAATCCAAATGTTCACAACTAACTGAACAAGCTGACTGCAAATTATTCATTTTATAAATATGTGAATAATGAGAACTGCAATATGGACAATTTGCAGTTGAAAAAATAGGCAAATTGCATTTAATGTGTTGTATTACAGATTATCCCTCAGCAAATATTTACATCTGTGGAGAGAGATTAATGCAACTTTCTGCAAGGCTCCAGAGGACGATAATGCAGGTTTGTGGAACTGATGTTACTTGCAACTATGGCAGAGCTATGACTCATGCACTATAAACTTTAGAGAACTAAGCACCACAGGAACTGCCACTAATAGAATATCCAATTGGCAGCCCTCATCCATGACATCTGATTGGTCCAGGCACACTATTTAAGCATGGAGGGAGTTCCAGGAAGCTGCAAGTCAGCAGTCCTGGTCTGGTGCTCCAACAGACCCCACTCTCATTCCCTGCTTCAGATTCTGGCTGTGATTCCTGGCTTGACCCTTGACTTGACTCCTGATCCCTGATTCTGGTTCCAACTTTAGGCCTGCTTCCCAGTTTCTGACTCTGTCTCTGATCCCTGGCTTAACTCCCAGCTCCATCTTCTACTCTAACCACCAGGCTCTACTCCTGCGCTGACCACTAGGCCTGTTCCTAGCCACTAAACCAGGCCATCGATGTGCTGCTCATGACACTCTCCTTCTGAAAGGGCTGAAATAAAGTTGCACAGACAACCTTAATACTGATATTTCCTAACATTTGAGTGCATGACTTTGCAACCTTAAAGATTTTTTTAAAATAGTATTTTTATGTGCAGTAATTTAAAGTGCAGTAAGTACTCCTGATCAAACTAAATGAATAAAGTGTCTGAACACCAGTAAACAGGACTCTCACCTCATGGTATAAGAACAAAACAGTTCCTTCTATCAAAGTCTCCTGCTGAAGAATGATTTTTACATGTGTACAGTATATGTATGGATTTGATATGTATCTACGTAAGAAAAAATAAATAATGGTGTTGTGCACAAATTTTGGGCCAGATCCTTAGTTGGTGTAAATATGCATAGATCTATATATTTCAAAAGAGCTATGATGGTTTACACTAGCTGAGGATCTATCTGGCCCTGTATTGGCACAAGTTGCTTATATGCTACATGAGTGGTGTAGCCAAAAGTGTGTTATATAGATCATTCCAAACCTTTATACCACATGTTGTGTAGTTCATTCATGCCACAAATTTTATAGAAAAAATATTTTAGAAATGCTTTAGGCAGGTCTAAGATTTCTTATTGATGCGATTTTTGCACTTCTTTCTCCATGTGAAGACAGATTGACATAGTACCATAAGTGCAACTGTACAGGCCTCAAAATAAGAGAAATATTAGAACCAAAACAATTTTGAACCCTCTAAAATGATCTTAAGTGTCTTATCTTTAAATCACAATATCACACTTTTAAGATATGGAATATGACTACATAACTGGACTAGACACATACTATGTCCCATTGGAAAGTGCCGATTACTACTGCAACAAAGCAGGGGTCACTAATCCCCCATACCTGAAGAAGAGCTCTGTGTTAGCTCAAAAGCTTCTCTCTTTCACTAAGACAAGTTGTTCCAATAAAAGATATCACCTCACCCACCTTGTCTCTCTAATATCCTTGCACCAACACAGCTACAACAACACTGCAAACGTCAATAGAAGATATTGAATTTTGCCATATGTGTCGCAGCCCTAAGCCTATGCTCAAACATGGCATCTGTATGGCCAACTGTTGGTCTAAAGGTCACATTGGTACCATGTACAACACCGTAGTGCGGTGTGCTACATTATAGTGCCGTGTGGGCATTTTCCCACCTTTTTACCTGGTCACCGAGGGGTCAGGCTAGTGCCTTGTGCAAAAATACCAGCGTGCCGTGTGCATAAGGGTAGTGTGCCATGCTCAGATCCTGTTTACATGGAGGGCTCCAGCTCGGAATCTGGAAGGCGAAGGAGCTAGGGACCAATCAGATGCTGACACGAGTAAGAGAGCTTTTGAGTAAAACCATGTCTCGCACCAAAATCTGCAGGAGTATCCGCATGTTAGCTGGAAGACTTGGATCCTCCTTCCAGCTAGAAGGGTCTCCTGCGGATTTAGCCGGCTCGGGACGGGTGGGATTAATTCCCATCAATTCATCATGCTCTCGGTGTCTGTACTGCTGGTCAGCTGTGCCTGGAGTGCGATATTTGTATTCTGAAACATTCTGTTTGCTTAGCCTCTTCCTTTTTTTTTTCTTCCTCCCTTACTTGGTACCAAGTTGTGTATATAGTATATGAAAGTTAAATTGTTGTATTGATTGCTATTGTGGTTAATTGTTGTACTTTACAATGTTTGCTTAATGTATATAGTTTACTCAGTTTGGTGTATCTGCTCTAATTTCTGGTGAGCCGTTAATCACAGATCATTTGGTTTCCTGTTGTTGGTTGTAAATAGATTGTTTCAAGTGTTAAAGATCTTGTTCAATAGTATTGTTGATTGGTAAAAGTGCTCCCTCCACCAAATTGCAACTTATCTGACCCCATCAATTATCGGCCACGTGTTTTGAACTTTCAATCTGTTTTCGTTTTGATTCCTCACTAATCAAAAACTACTCGAACATGTATGGTTTGGACAATATGAATGTAAAGTCACAACATGAAGAAAAGATAGAAGTCAAAACTAACAGTGAACTACTTCCTAGCAAATTCAAGAAAGAAACCACACCCTGGGATTCACCATTAAACCCTCGGGTATGCTATTTACAACTCGTGGACTGCCTTATGCTTCAGTAATCTGTTTGGACCTGTGAGAGTTGGATGGTGACATCTTTATCTTTCCCATTCCAGAAGAAGAGATCTAAAACTTGCCTTTCACCAACAAAAAGTCAGTCCAATAAAAAGAATTATTCACCCTAGTTGTCCGCTGCATCCGGATGACATGCAAGAAGATGAGAACCTCAGCCTTACTGTCTAGGAACAGAATACTATCTATCCTGCATCTCTGAGCGGTTTAATTTGGAGGAGAAATTCCATATGGGGAAAGTGAGGGAGGAAAGAAAATAATTTTGTAGCAAAATGCTTGTTTTTTTTAAGCAGATAGTTAAAATCGTTCAGAGTTGAAGTTGGAATGAATCCTGGCAGAGATGGATTAATAGGTAGAGTGCAAGTGAGGCAGTCAAAATGCATAATAAAATACAGATTACACAGGCTCTGCAATTTTACTACATAGCTATTAACCCCGGCAGTGTGTATACTAATCTAAGTAGCTAGAGACGCCCTCTATATTTTAATATGATGAGTAGTTAAATAATCATGAGTACTCCTCTGAAACAAACACCAGCGAGACAGAAAGGAGCATTTATAAGGAAAATGACAGCAACAGATCGGACGATGTAATGGGTCCAGAAATGGAGTCCGTCAAGCCACATTACACAATGGCATTTGTTTAGAAATCACAGACGGTGAAGGCACCCACCTATTATTTCATGGCTGATGAAACCTATGTCCATGACCCATGCTCAAGGTGCCAGCTCAGTAGCTGGTAGACCACTCTTTGTCAACATTGGAATTAGGGTAGAGGCCCCCAGGCTAGGTCAGGGCCCTACTGTTGTAGACGTTAAGCCCACTAGTCAGAGAGGTGCATGCTGCAAAGATCTTAAAGTCTAAGTAGACAGAGCAGAAGAAGGAAAAGAAAGATGAACATCCATAAAGTTTGTGCCAAGCACACAAAGAAACCTTGATCATGCTACATCTTATACCTTATGTATGAATCCAATCCTCTCTGCCAAGCTGGGATGAGTAAGTAAGCTGCGCCAGCTTAGAGAAACATGATTCGCAAATTCTGCCGCTCTGCCAACTATGACGATGTTGTGGAAGCAGGCATTAATATCTGTATAACAACTCATGTCAGGAAGATGAGGGAGTCCATTGAGATGGGACAAGGAGCAAGAAAAGAGAAAGAGAGATCTGAAGAAGTAGTGAAAACAAAGAAGGCTGGTAGGCAAGGCATCCAAGAAAGAAGGTTTGTGGAGATAGACGGAAGAAAAAAATATCATAAGCATCTCCAAACTGGACCTTAGCGTCCAACTAACTGGTGCTTAGCAGTTAACCCTCTAAGCTCAATTACCAGCTTAAATCTGATCTCGCTGCCCCATTCCAAAAGTTTCCAGTTTTGGCCCCCTCGGTTCCCAAAACGTCCCTGAGGACCCCAAGACCAGAAACCCTGAGCCACAACAAGGGAAATAACCACTTCTTCCCTCTCTCTTACCAGACTTCCTCTCTGGTTAACCTGAGATGTAGTATGCAATCTCTTTACATCACAATACCAAGAAGCATTCTCTTTATTCCACAAAGAGACAAACCCCAAATACAAGGAAACAAGAGATTCTATCTCTCCCCCCTTAGCTCTCCCGCCCTGGACACTAGAGAGATTAAACCCAGAGTGTAGTGTTCCCTCCCCCCCTGTCTTCCTTTCTCCTTAACAGAGAAAACCCAAACAGGTTAAAAAGAAAGCTTATTATAAGAAGAAAGAAAAAAGACATAAACATATTCTCTTAACAGATGACAATACAGGGCTATTGCTTATAAGAATAAATCATGAAAGAACAGTCGATCAAAGAGATATCCAATTTGAAACATTCCAGCAAGTTACACACATGTAAATACACCCAAAACAACATAAAAGCCTATATTGTTTTTCTACCTGTACTTACAAGTTGGAAACAGAAGATTAGAAGAAGAAAGAAGCTTCTCATAGCTGAGAGACAAACAAAAGACTCAGAGTCCAAAAATTCCCTCCCTGACTTTGAAAAATCCAGTTTCCTGATTGGTCCTCTGGTCAGGTGTTTGGTTCCCTTTGTTAACCCTTTACAGGTAAAAGTAACATTAACCCTTAGCTATCTATTTATGACAAGACGGGAAGAAAGAAAAGTGTCTGAAAAGGGGGATGCTAAAAAAAAAAATCAAGCAAGATAATAAAGGGGGCAGAGAGGAGTAAGTGAAGGGCAGGGTCTTGGTGGGAAGAGACAGTGTGGGGGCAGGGTCTTGGGGAGAAGGGACAGTGTGAGGGCCACAGTTTGGCCGCTAGTGGCCCTCCCACACTTTTAGGGAGTTTCCGTCAGTCCTGATCACATTAATAATATGTTGTGCTCCCATCTAAGTAGGGTGACCAGAAAGCAAGTGTGAAAAATCAGGACGGGGCTGTGGGGTAATAGGAGCCCATATAAAAAAAAGCCCCAAATATCAGGACTGTCCCTATAAAATTGGGACATCTGGTCATCCTACATTTAAGTGTCTCATAACACCTTACAAACTGCAATCAGGTGTCTTTCCCTGTCTACTCTAAAGCATAAGTGGTACAGTCAAAAATGCACCCCATTCTAGGGACCTGCTTTATCAACAAACACATTCAGAATAGAATGAGCTAAACTTATACTCGAGTTTGCACCTCAGGCTTGGTTGTTCTCAGGATTGCTCAGTGTACATCCTAGATTAGACATATTCTCTTTCTCTCGTGAGGGACCCAACCACCACAGTAGAGTAGTGAGCCAACTACCTCAATGAGTTCTCATATCCCATTAAATTTTTCCCATCAGGATTCAGTATCTCACAGTAAGGTGAGGGGTTCCAAGAAAACAAGAACAGTGAATCATATATATATGAATGTACATGAAAACTACCATACAGGGAAGTTCATTTGGGAGTGGTATGTGCTCATTCACTCTGATGATCAGACTACTTTTATTTATGTGTCTAAATATGATTTTAAGTACCCAACTTGAAGCACTCACAGTTGAAAATTTTAGCCAATGTTTCTTGCTCAAGGTCCAGTGGTGCTGGAGCAATTTGTTTAGTGGGGGTGCTGAGAGCCATTGAATCAAACTCTAAACCCTGTATAGGATTGAAACCACTTCGAGCGAGGGGGTGCAGCAGGACCCCCAGCATCCCTAGTTCCAGCACCTATGTCAAGGTCACACAGGAAGTTTGTGACACAATGATTTATTCAAATCCAATATTCTGATGTCGAGACCTGTCCTTTAGCCACAAGGCTATCTTTCCCCTCATAGAGTTGCTCAGCATGGCAATCATTTTTCTCTCTTACCATTTTCTGTAATTTATTATTATTTATTTTTATTATTTTGGTTAGTTTGGCTAAGAAAATGTTTTATTCTTGATAACCTAAAAGGTATAATAATAAAAAAGGCTTAGAACAGTGAAATTTGCAGGCCCTTAGCCCCTGATCCTGAAAACGTTTTTCCACATGCTTATATTTATGCATGTCAATAGTCCCATACAAGTCAATGCAATGACTCTCACATGTAACATTAAGCATATGCATAAAAGTTTACAGGTTCAGGGGCTCAATTTGGATATTGCCTCCCTCCTCCCTCTAAAAATCAGTGGTCATCAAAAATGCTGATATTTAGCATTAATGCAGGGTTACCAGTGTTCTCTATATATAATATCAGCACAGAATACAGATTTCCCTATATGATATGATGTAAACACCTTTAATGTGGCAAAAATGTAGGTTAGGAAATACCTGCAATATTGTGACGATGGTAATTAATGGTAATTATTTTCATCTGGGAAATATTAACATTTTAATGATGACCACTCTATAGTAAATATAAAATGATTGAACTATTGAAGTCCAAATAGGCTTTTATTAAACATTATTCTGTAGGTAGTCAGTGTAGGTCATCAGTAGTGCACAATGACAATATTTGGTGAATCATGTATTTGAAATGTTCTTATTTCTTTCCCAGCGGAATTCTACAGTGTAAGAGGATTTATATATTAGCAATTAATGGAAACATTTATTTCGGACATCAGCTAATCAACTGAAATTTCATTATGAAACTCTCCTTGAAACAGGTCATCTAATTATAGCACATTTTTCATTAACTGGGTATTCACGGTAGGGGATGTAACATTAATATAATGCAGCTTTAACTGTCTGTTGGCTCTAAAATGTAGGCTCAACAGTGATGCTCTGCATATACACATATGTATTGCAAAGATATTTTATCAAGGGCCTCTGAACCATGAGACAGAATAAAGCAAACCAAAGACTAATGTTTTGACCTTGAAGTGCTTATGCATATGTTTAACTCTATGTATGTGACTGAGTTGGTCAAAGCTTTTCCATCTCTTTTTTACTGAAAAAATATCCTTTTTTTTAATGAAAACGTATGTGGAAAGTTTTCATTTAATTAAAAATGTTACTGAAAAATGAAAATTTGCTGGTTCTTTTGAAATCTTTTGCTCTAAGGACTTACTGCTTTCTGACCAGCTTTAATGTGAGTACTTCCATAGGCTTGAATAAGACTACTCATGTGAGCAGTTGCATGCTTTCAGATTCACGAATTTGGGGCCAAATCTGACAAATATCAGTGCCCTGATTCTGAAAAGACTTACATATGTACTTAACTTTATGGAGTAGCTCCATTTATTTCAATTGAACTATTCACAGTGTGTAATGTTTAGTAAGTGCTTAAGTCTTTATAGGATATGGGTCTAAAGCACATGATTTACTTTAATCACATGAGTAAAGTAACTCATCTGTTTAAATGTTTCCTGGACTGGGCCCTGATTACATTATAGTGGGCGTATCTAGGTTTTTTTTCATAAGAGATGGGTTTAAGTTGCAAAATTTGCATCCAAAGATTTATTTTCTGTTTCTATCTTGTTTTGATAATATATAGTGAAACATGCCTGACTCTACCCTTTTGACAGTGTTGAAACTTGTTTGGAGGAAAAGGGAAGAACCGATTTTCTCTGCTTTTCTTCAAGAACACAGGGCTTTGAGATGTCCAATATTTTTTTCACGAAGTCAAGGAGAACTGTTTTTTACAACATTGTTCAAACACTGATTTTTACTCTGAAGGCAGAATTTTCCTAAAAATAAAGATTCAAAATAAAAATAAATAGCTAAATAATTAAAACCAGGTACCCTAACTATAATACATCTCTACCCTGTTATAACTCCACCCGATATAACATGAATTCGGATATAATGCAGTAACGCAGCACTCCGGGAGGGCGGGGCTTTGCGCGCCGGTGGATCAAATCAAGTTCAATATAACGCGGTTTCACCTATAACACAGTAAGATTTTTTGGCTCCTGAGGACAGAGTTATATCGAGGTAGAGGTGTATATGGAAAAATCAAACGGTTAAGTGATTGCTGCTTCACACATCTTTCCAACAGAGCAGCAAGCAGCATACCTCAATACATTAATACATCAGACAACTGTTTACTGCCTAAAATTATTTTGAAAAAAAAAAAGTTTTTTCTCTTTCTTGATCAAATAAGGTTGGCTAAAGGGGAAAGAAAAAAACAACAAAAATACACCCAAGGCATCTCCAATCAAGCCTGGTTCTGATGACTTGTATGATCTTTTGTGTTTGGCGGTGATACAAAGGGAAAGAAGAAACAGAAAAACAGCCCCAGGATAACGAGCTTTGTGTGACGCAGAAAATTATACTCTTTGAGGGTCATTTTCCTTGAGTTACTGGCTCAAGGAGATAGGAGTCATAGATTGTATCTGTGAGGGACAGTCTCTATTCAGTTACGTGGCATAACTCCACCTTAAAAGACTATGAAAGCAGACATTTTAAGGCAGAGTTTTTTCTGATAAGCATTCTTGTTATAAGCATGCAGATGGAAGCATATGTATTCTGTATCTAAATTTGTCATATTTTTAAACCTTACCATTTGATGTGGCAAGGAAACAGTTTTACGTAATTGTAACGGTTGTGATTCAAGAAGAAGCAGGAATCAGTGAGCACACTGGGTAAGTGATCATGGCCTGTCTATGAGGAATTCAGCAAATACAACTCTAAAATAAGTCTGCAGTTTTGCTTGTTCAGTGTGTTTGTGATGTTTAGCCAGATATTGAAACATTCTCTGTTCTAAATTTGTTTTTTTAAAGGAATAGTAATGTTTGCCCACTAGGTGGAGCCTGAATTCTTTGGTCTTTCCAGGTTCAATCAGTTCCTCTGTATTATAGCAGAGCTCGGGTTCTGCTGAAGTTGAGAACCCTTTTCTGTTTAAAGATTAACTCTTCAAAGGGATCTAAAATCCACATGGTTAAGTGGATTCTCTTGAAATTTGCTGTGCATCGTAGGGGATCAAGATAGGGCTAGTGATCCATATTTAGTATGATTTGAGCAAGAGGTTCTTGAGATACAACCCCCTGAAAGCATTTCATAAAGTCCACAGATTTTACTAACTTTTTTTGTGCACAGATGGGGGTCAAACCACAGCTCAGATCATTCCCCAGCTTATTTCAGTTGTTCAACATTTAACTCAGCAGGTGGCTGGCATCCACTGCCCTTTGGGAAAGTAATACTGAAAATTATTAAAAGAAGAGTTAGGCTCTCTGGGTTAGTGTCTACAAGTCACTCATGCACCCAATTGAAGACCATGGTGTATGTGCAGAAAAACTTTGCCCAGATCTACAATACAGACCAATATCGGTATAACTACATCGCTAAGGGTCTGAAAAATCCACGTCCCGAGTGTCGTAGTTATACCAGCCTAACCCCTCATGTAGACAGCACTATGTCAGCTTGAGAACTTCTCCTGCCAACATAGCTATCACCTCTTGGGGAGGTTGATTAACTACACCGATGGCAGAAACTCTCCTGTCGGCATAGTAGCGTCTTCAGTAAAGAGCTACAGTGGCCCAGCTGCATCAGTGTAGCTGCACCACTGTAGTGCTGTACATGAAAACGAGCCCTTGTAAGGGGCTTTCCAGATTTACTGGCTTCACATGAGCTTGGAAGCCTAAGGGGACATGCTGTGGCCATTGAACCTGAGCTACATCCATGCACTAGAAGTTCACAACCAGCCCTTAGAAGAACTCTGAGAGTGATCTTTAGCTATGCTGCTGCTGTCCAACTCTGTCACGGGAATTGCTTACTTTTGCAAAATGCTTAGTGTACAGCTTGGCCTTCATAACCAAGGAAGTGTGACATACTCTAGTAAGCTGAAGCCTGTGATATGTGTGTGCAAGACCAGAGTATGCTGCACTACGAGAAGCATGTATTTATGTGCTAACAGTTTCTAAAGCTCTAATGGATTAATAGGATGGGAAGGGTTAGCTGGAAATGTACCAAGGGGCTACATATTGTGGAGGAGGGTGGTGGAAGGGGATGAAGAAGGAGGGAGACACACCAGCCTTCTCGCGTTTGTATAAAGTTACTGTAAAAAACATGGAATAAAGCTGTCAAGATTTTAGGACACAATGTCTTTAATTTCTCTCCCTGCCATCAGCAGTGCCATACTCAAACATTTCAAAGCATGATCATAATCCCCATTTCACTGTAATAAAGTACATGGGATAGACTAGGAACCACTTAGGAATCCAATAGCATTCTTCACTATTAGTGGCCTCAATGATCCTCCAAAAAACCTCTTTCTATATAAAACAAAAATAAAAAATAAATGAACATCCGAAGTAATTACTTGACCAAAAAATACCTGTTAACACAGAACTAAGATTGCTCGGTGATGTCTCATGGCCTACCAGAATGTTGTATTCAGCAAAAATCAAACCTCTGAAAACCAGGAAATAAAGAGTTAAGGTAACTAAAATTTAGTTTTAGGAGGGAGGGATAGCTCAATGATTTGAGCATTGGCCTGTTCAATCCTTGAGGGGGCCATTTGGGGAACTGGGGTAAAAATCTGTCTGAGGACTGGTCCTGCTTTGAACAGGGGGTTGGACTAGGTGACCTTCTGAGGTCCCTTCCAACTCTATGATCTTCACCTTCAGAAAATGTAGAGTTAAAATATATACCAATGCAGCCCTTCATTCTGCCCTCACGGGGGGACAAACTGCCCAAAATTAGTTTGCATAATTCTTACCCTAATATTTCAGTTCCCATGCAGTTTGCATTTGCTGTCCAAAGTCACTGGAACAATTTAGCAACAGTTATACTAGTTGCTTGTTATTTTCATAAACCTCTGCAGAATACTATCTTGTCCTTGACTATCTTTGAATATACCAAGAACAAAAGCTGACACACCATCTTAAATGTATTTCACTGTAGAAGATGATAGGAAGCTTATTTTATCATAAGTATAGATCCTCCTAGAAATATATAATGGGTACATATTTTTGGGTAGCAATAGTAACTGCAGAAGGGTATTACAGGCCTGATTTGCACCTCTCTTTTATGGATAAAATTTTGCCTCCCCAATGTACAGTAGCATAGATACAATTCACTGTTGAGTGCAAGATTATGTCTGCAAAGATAGAGGTGGCTTTGAAAATCTGGCTACATATGTATCACTGCTCCTAAATGTCCTTCATTTGGTAGATAAAACCTGTAATTTCAGCTGACAACAGACTAGCCTGAAGTGGTTCAAAACCTGCACACTAGTCATGTATTGAAGAGGTGGCATCTTCTTTCTCAAACTAATAGTTGTGCTCCTTTTATGTGTCCTGCACTATAAAAGCAGGCCAGAGAACCACAATTTTGTTTTGTGTTTCATGACAACTTTTCTTTCATTCCACGCTGGAACAAAACCAAAATCTTTCAAATGTTTTTGGGGAAAGGAATTATGTCAAAATGTCAGGCTTTTGATTCAGGTCTCTCTCTCTCTCTCTCTTTGGGAGTGACTGCAGAGTCCACCCTGAAACTCAGAGACCTTCCTGTGGAAAATCTTTGTCAAAATAGTTTTGACCAAAAGTTTTTGATGAAACAGCATCTTTCTGGAGAAAAATGTTTCACAGAAAATGTGCTGATCAGCTTTAATAAGCAGTCTTACTCACTATTTTGTGGCTGACTTGCAAAAGCAGCAGATCTGTTTATCATAGGTATCGCCACTGCAGTAGTAGAGGTCCTTGTGATCTTTAATGTTTTGAGCCTCACAATATCCCAGGGAAGTAATATCAACCCCATTTTGTAGATTGGCAACTGAGGAGAGAGACTAATGGATTTATGTATGATCACAAAACAAGTCTGGGGTAAGAAATTGAACCCAGGTCTCCCAAATCCTACGGTTGTGTCTTAATCACTGGACTCTCCTGGCTCTCTCCTTCAATCTAGGTCAGCTGGGTCTAATGCTGGAAAGAAAGGGGAATGACTTGACGTGCTCCCCACACAAGAGAAATCCAGGCGTGTGGGAGGGCTGGGTCCACCGGGTGCACCATCTGTTGTCCAACTGCACAAAAAGACAGCATCTATTTCCCCACTTCCTGTATTTCATGTTTTTATTACTTTAAAGACATTCAGTAAGAAATCTGATTGCTGTGTTCTTGTACTCTCATTCACTATTGCTCCTCTTTATTTCTTGCTCTCTCTTGTTGTGTCAGGTTGGTTGCAAGCTCCTTAGTGCAGGGAATGAGTCTCCTTTATTTACTTATGAGACTCTTAGCCTCCTGGGGGCATGATATGAGTAATAACCTAAGGTTGAAAGAGAGAAAAAGAAAATGAAACAGAAATGCCATATTTGGAGAAATGGAGAAAAGACCACAATTTATCTCCCCTCAGGAGGGGAGAGTAATGTCATTATATAGCAAAGGATCCCTGATTATGCATAGCAAGAAATGAAAATAATATCTTCTCAAACTGTTTGTATGGCTTGAGCCTTTTATATACTACACCATCCAGAGCTGTTAGTCCACATAGTTACTTGCACCAGTCTCTTACATGTAGGGATTGTGACAGACCCAAACCAGTGGGGTACAGGAGTCTAGTCCTATTGGCATCCAGGAGGCGGCAAGTGTAAAGGACCTCCCCCCAGCCTAAGGGGAGGATCCACAGGTCTGTGACACCAAATGATTTCGTGGGACAACTAATGAAAAAACAAGATCGGGAGTGAGGTCATAGGGCTAAACGAAGGGAACCTAATGGGGACACTGAGCAGAGAACCCCGGACAACGCCCACTGCTCCTCGAAGGCGTTAAGGGAGCCAGTGGATGCCACCCAGAGGAACTCTACCCAGATGCGTGAATGGACGGAGGAGCAGAAATAGGCCCCAGAGTCACAGGAAATCCCGTCGGACAACCTCCTCTCCCTGGTTTTATAGACGGCTAGTTTGGCCAGGGCCAAGAGGAGGTTGATAAGGAGGGCCACAGATGGGGAGTGCATAGATAAAAAGGTGAGGGGAAAAGTGCAACCAAAAACACAATAAGATAGTCAAGAGGAGCCAGAAAAGGGGCTGCAATCTGGCGCACTTTAAATAAATGTGCGCCAGGGTCTCCTTCATGCCACAAAAAGGGCAGGTGTTGGGGACAGGGGTAAACCGCGCCAAGTACACGCTTGTGCTCACGGCCCTGTGAAGGAGCCGCCAACTGATGTCCCCGGCAGGCCTCGGGACCAGGGCAGAGTACAAGCTGGCCCACCGGGGCTTCTCACCCTCGAGAGGTGGCAGGAGGTCCCACCCTTTGGTATCGGGGCGGGACGTGAGGGTGAGGTAGTGAAGAGTGTGGAGTACAAGCGTGTACAGATGTTTCCTTGGCGCGGTCTGTAGATTGTGCAGTTGGCTTGCAATGAAAGGGTCGATTGGGTCCACGGGGCAGAGGCCCGATAAAAAGGTCCATGGGGCCAGGGGTGGAGGGTAGGAGGGGCCTGCCCTCTCGCAGGACCCAGTCAAGGTAAGCTCGAGCAGCAGGCAGTAAAGCGGCCTTCACCTCCTGAAGTACGCGCCGAGGAGTACAAGGTCTGGAGAGCCCCATGTACTGAGCAAACGTCAGGGGATCCAGCCAGTCTCCCCAGTCATAGTCCAGGAGGTCTCCGACCCTGGTGACTCCCGCCAAGACCAGCCTCTGGCACACCGCGGGGGACTCTGCCACCTGCACGCGAAGCTGGGGATTGTGTAGCAGGGGCTCCGCGAGGAGGTCGGCCCCCACGGTGGCCGCCATGGACCTGGTCGTGGAAAAGAGCTTCCAGGTCCGGAGGAGGTCTTGGTAGAAGACCGGCAGCCCGGAGAGGTCTCCTCCTCCAGGGTCCCTTCCCGTTGGAAGCCCCCTTTTAGGGAGCCTCTCTCGTGCCTTCCCACTCAACGCTCTGCGAGCGCTTGAGTGGTATCGCCTCGGGTGCTAGTGGGAGGGCCCTGGGGTGGTGATGGTGCGCTCTCTCTTCCATCTACGAGGAGATCGAGGCCCTGGGTCTGACCCCAGTCACGCAGGGGGAGGACGACCTCTGCTAAGCGGCCTCGATCTGGCCGACCTCACCGCCAGTCCCCCTGTCTCGAGTTCCCTTCCCTTGACGCTGCTTCTGCTCCCGCCTCTGAGGTCCCTGGATTCTTCCCATAGAACCCGGCTGCGGGTGGCACCCTTGTTGACGGCGCTGAGCCCATTTGGGGCGACGCCATGCCCTCCGCTGCCGAGACCCAGTTCCCAGGGGGTGCCTCTTGGGTGTGGGGGATCCGCCCGCCTTCCTAGGCGCGGGACCCCATTGACGAACATCTATCTCCTGGATGCTGAGGCTGCCACACGTACCCAGTAGCTGAGCCCAGCCTCGTTAGGGGGTCCCCTTCCCACTTCCCAGATCCCTGAGCCTGGCCAGGAGGAGCCACCGTTCCAGCGGCTCCACTTACAGGGGCTCAAGATCCTGCCTCTACCCTTCCCCGATTTCTCCCTGATCCCCGTCCTACTCCTGTTAGCCCTGTCCTTGTCCCCCCCACCTCCTGTGATGCCAGTGCCGCCCCTGGAATACTCCCCAGGGAGTGACTTCAGTAGCTTTTTCTTGTCCAGACCCACCAGGGGCTGCTGTTCTCCTTCTGCCGCCCCTTGTTGAAACCGGGGAGCGGGGCAGGTCGCGTGGCGTCAGCCCATCAGAATGCCACGTCGGGGATCTGCCCCCTGCCTGCCCGCCTCGGTGGACCACAGGGGCTGTGACGGGGACCCCACTGGGGGCCGGTCATACGATCGTGACCCTGCCCCTCCATGCGCTGAGGGAGGAGTCTGCGAGAGTTTCCTTGAGGAACGTCCATGGCCTCCGTCAATAAGTCCAGCTTGTGCTCCGGCGGTGGGGCGGGATTACCATTCATGTCCCTCGGGCCACGAGGGCCCTCATGGGGGAGGTAAGAGGACCGGAAGCAGGCCGCGCGGCCTACCCGCGGTCCGCATCTTCCGTGACTCTTTACTCACCTAACGGGGTAGGTCACGATTGCTGCAAGGATCCATCCCCTGTGGAGCGTGCTGGGAGAAACGGGAAGAGCTCCGGGCCCTTGAAGACCATCGGGCCTGGGGTGCTTTGTTCAATCCCGCATCCACCTTCTTTCGGGGAAATGGACCGCGGCTCCCGCTTCTTCTACGCCCTGGAGAAAAGGAGGGGGGCAAGAAGCACGTCACCTGCCTCCTGCGGAGGACAGCACCCCCCTCATGGATCTGGCGGAGATGTGCGAGAGGGGCCAGGGCCTTCTACGTGACTCTTTTCTCCCGGATCCGACGATTCCTAACGCTTGCAGAGTGCTGTGGGACAGACTCCCAACGGTCAGCACGGGTGACTGGGACACGGTTAGAGCTCCCTCTCACTCTGGCCAAGTTCTCGGAAGCCCTCCATCGCATGCCCCACCAATAAATCTCCGGGCATGGACGGGCTGACCGTGGAGTTCTGCCACGTGTTCTGGGACGTCCTCGGCCAGACCTGGTCACCACTCTGGCGAGTCTTTGCAGACGGGTTCCTATCTCTCTCATGCAGGTGAGCCGTGCTCGCCTTATTGCCGAAGAGGGGGACTTCCAAGCTTACGGAATTGGTGTCCCGTCTCGCTCCTCACATGGACTAACAAAATCATTGCGAAGGCCATCTTGATGCGGCTAGGGTCCGTGCTGGAAGATGTGTCCATCCAGACCATACCTACACCGTCCCGGGCACACGATTCTTTGATGACTTGTATCTGGTAGGGTCTTCTGGAATTGGGTGTAGGGATGGTCTATCGTTCGCTTCTCTTGTCCCTGGATCAGAGGAAGGCGTTCAACAAGGGTGGATCACGGGTATCTCCTGAGCACTCTGCGAGCGTTCGCTTCGGACCTTGGTTTGTGGGTTTCTCCAGGTGCTGTATGCTTCTGCGGAGTGTCTGGTCAGGCTCAACTGGACCTCTGCCGAGCCGGTCAGCTTCGGGCAGGGGAGTTGGCAAGGGGTGCCCCTCTCGGGCCAGCTGTATGCCTCTGGCGATCGAACCCTTCCTCTGTCTCCTCCGCAAGAGGTGATGGGGTTGTGCTTCGGGAGCTGAGTTGCGCTGGTCCTGTCGGTGTACACTGACGATGTGTCTCCCCTGGTCCAGGACCGGGCAACTTGGGCGCGGTGGAGGCTTGCCAGGCTGTGTACTCGGGGGCCTCCTCTGCTGGGTCAAACTGGTTAAAAGCTCTGGCCTGGTGGTCGGGGATGGGTGGCAGGCAAGCTCCCTCCCACCCATGCTTCAGGCCATCCGGTGGAGCACTGGTCCGCTGCTCTATCTCGGCGTTTACCTTTCGCCACGCATCCGTCTCCGCCGAGAACTGGCATGGTTTGGAGGCAGGGTGATGGAGTGGCTCCAGAAAATGGACAGAACTCCCAGTGCCTCTCCCTTCGGGGAGGGCACTGGTGCTTAATCAACTGGTCCTGTCCATGCTCTGGTACTGGCTCAACACCCTGGTCCCGGCCCCGGATTTCCTGCCAACCTCTGGACACGATTCTGGAGTTCTTTTGGCCAGGGATGCACTGGGTCTCTGCAGGGGTCCTCCACCTGCCCCTGGAGGAGGGGGCAGGGCCTGAAGTGCCTAGCACTCAGGTCCATGTCTTCCACCTCCAGGCCCTGCACAGGCTTCTGTATGGTGCAGGTAGTCCGGCGTGGAGCGTATGGCGCGTGCCTTCTCTGCCGCTTCCGAGGGCTCCGATATGACTGGCAGCTCGGGGCGGCATCCGCTTCCCCGCCTATTTCCTCCACCACTCTGCGGCGGTGTGCCCTCCCCGGGCCCCAAGGCATACGCCCATGGCGGCGGCCCCCCACTCCACCGCTCCTCCGACCACCGCTTCACCACCATTTTCTACAGGCGGCCGGGACCCTTTCCCACCTTGACCAGGAAGCACGGCGTTCCGTTGCCTTCCTGGTGCCCGCCTCGCCCCACGTGGAGACCTACGTGCGGCTTGGCGAGGGGTTGGTGGGTGCCACGCCATCGTGGCGGCCTTTCCAGGAATGTACGGGAAGGTGTCTTCTTCCTCGCATCGGAGGCCTGCGCCCAGGAGCAGGAGAGGCTGGGACGGTAGGGGCGTGTTCGTCCGGCCGTTGCGAAGACCTTGGGGGGTCGCTTCGTCATGACTCCGTCTCCCCTTCCTGCCCAATCCGCCCTGTTGCCGCCCTTTCTAGCCCTGGGGCGCCCATTCTCCGTCATTCAGCCCTCTCCCCTTGGGCTGCAGGACCCCGCCCTCCGTCACGTCCTCTTCGTTCCGCCGGCAAGTGCAGCTCAACTGCCGCCGGCGCGCGTCGGCGGGGGCGCTCGAGCAGCGTCGCTTTCTGTCCCCCAACCAGGGGCCCACTACCGGGGCACTATTCACGAGGGAGGCCCGGTGTACCTTCTTGCCGGGCATGGGCACTCCGGAGCGATTCCCTTGCCCAGCATGGAGGAAGCGTCCGCGATCCCCTGAGCCCCAGGCAGGCGCCGGCCCTGTCAACTCACCGCACCCCTGGCTCGCCAGGCACCGAGAGCTGCCCTCCTTCCTCCTCTTCGGTCCACCCTGAGGAGGGTTGTGCACGGAGGATACCGCGTGCGCGTGGAGAGGCTCCCAAAAAAAAAAAGCCCGAGGAAGCTTCCCGTTCACTGCTTCTGTCCCACACTGGCTCCCCTGCAGTCCCTGAGCCATCGCCCTGCCCTCCTTCGACTTCCGACCCCTGTTACCATGCCCCTGGATGATGCCATGGAGGGCTGGTCTGTAGTGCAGGAAGCGGGCAAGCAGAAGGCTCGAGCTCTCGTTAATCGCTGCATTCGGAGTCCCCCGGAAGAGCAAGAAGAGGGGCCACCGATGACGAGCCTTCCGCTTTCCTGCCCCTGACGCTCCCTTCGTGGTGCCGGCTGCGGACACTGTGGCGGCACACGGAGGGGCAACCGCCCCTCCTCACGGGGTCCCTTCCCGTGAAGCACCTCAAGGGAGCCCTCTCCCCCCTACCCATCGGCAAGCTCCTGCGAGATGCCGAGGGGGTGTCGCCTCGGTGCTGCGTGGGGAGACCCTGCGGGGGGGTGGTGGAAGGGAATTCTCCCTATCCAATTTGAGCGAATCGAGGCCTGGCTGACCGTCACGCAGGGGAGGATCGACCCATCTAGTCCAGCGGGCCTCGATCTGAGCGACGCTCGCCCCGCGTCCCCCTGTCCCCGAGGTCCTTTCCCCTTACCGCTACTTCTGCTCCCACCATTCTGAGGGTCCCCTGGATTCCGCCGTCGACCCGGCTGGCGGGTGGCCTCTGTGCTGGCGCCGAAGCCCATAAGGCGACGGCCTAGTTCCCCGCTGCCGGGACCCGGTTCCCAAGGGGGTTATCCTTTCTTGGGTGGGAGAACCCAGCCCTCTTCCTGGGCGCGACCCCATGCGAAACTTCTATCTCCAGATGCCGAGGCTGCCCCACGTGCCACTCGCTGCGCCCGGCATCTCATTAGGGGTCCCTTCCCAACTTCCCAGATCCCTGAGCCTGACCAGAAGAGCCACCGTCAAGTGGGGCTTCACCATTGGGGCTCAGGATCCCGTCTCTGCCCCCTTCTCAGATTCCTTCCCTGATCCCCGCCCATACTCCCTGTTAGCCCCTTTCCTTGTCCCCCACCTCCTGTGATGCCAGTGCCGGCCCCTGGGATGCCCCCCAGGTCGGCTCCGCTAGGTTTTCCTTTCGCCGACCGCAACCAGGGCTGCTGTCTCCTTCCGCCACCCCTGGTTGAACCGGGGAGCGGGGCGGGTCGCGTGGCGTCGGCCCATCGGACGCACGTCGGGGTCTCAACTGGACCCTGCCGAGCCGGTCAGCTTCGGGCGGGATGTCGGCAGGGGTGCCCCTCTCGGGCCAGCTGTATGCTCTGGCGATCGACCCTTCCTCTGTCTCCTCCGCAGAGAGTGTGATGGGGTTGGTGCTTCGGAGAGCGGAGTTGCGCTGGTCCTGTCGTGCGTACCTGACGATGTGCTCCCTCGTGGTCCAGGACCCGGCAACTTGGCGCAGGTGGAGGCTTGCCAGCTGTGTACTCGGGGCCTCCCTCCGCGGGTTAACTGGTTAAGCTCTGGCCTGGTGGTCGGGGACGTGGTGGCAGGCAAGCTCCCTCCCACCTGCTTCAGGCCATCCGGTGGAGCGCTGGTCCGCTGCTCTATCTCGGCGTTTCCTTCTGCCACGCATCCGTCTCCGCCGGAGAACTGGCAGTTTGGAGGCAGGGTGGGTGGCTCCGAAAATGGACAGACTACTCCAGGTGCCTCTCCCTTCGGGGGAGGGCACTGTTTGCTTAATCAACTGGTCCTGTCCATGCTCTGGTACCGGCCCAACACCCTGGTTCCCGGCCCCGGTTTCCTTGCCAACCTCGGAGGAATTCTGGAGTTCTTTTGGCCAGGGAGCACTGGGTCTCTGCAGGGGTCCTCCACCTGCCCTGGAGGAAGGGGGCAGGGCCTGAAGTGCCTACGCACTCGGTCCAGTGTCTTCCCCTCCAGGCCCTGCAAGCTTCTGTATGGTGCGGTAGATCCGCGTGGAGCGTAATGGCGCGCCTCCTCTGCCCGCTTCCGAGGGCTCCGATATGACGCAGCTTCTTTTACCTCCATCCGAGAGGTCTTCCGCAAGACCTCTCCAGGCTGCGTCTTTACCAAGACCTCTTCCTGACCCGAAGCCTCTTTCAATGACCAGGTCCGGGCGGCCACTGGGGTTGATCCTTCCTCGGAGCCCCTGCTACCCAATCCCCAGCTTTGTGTGCAGGTGCAGAGTCCCCCGCGGTGGCCGAGGCGGTCTTGGCGGAGGTCACCAGGGTGGAGACCTCCTGGACTAGACTGGGGAGATGGCTGGATCCCTGACGTTGCTCAGTACATGGGCTCTCCAGACCTACTCCCGGCGCGTACTTCAGGAGGTGAAGGCCGCTTTACTGCCTGCTGCTCGAGCTTACCTGACGGTCCTGCGAGAGGCAGCCCCTCCACCCTCCACCCTGGGCCCCATGGACCTTTTATCGGGCCTCTGCCCCTGGACCCAATCGACCCTTTCCTTGCAAGCCCTGCACAATGTCACTCGACCGCGCCAGGAACATCTTACACGCTGTACTCCACACCTTCACTACCTCACCCTCACGTCCGCCCCGATACCAAAGGGTGGGACCTCTGCCACCTCTCGAGGGTGAGAACCCGGTGCCAGCTTGTACTCTGCCCTGGTCCCGCTGCCGCGGGAGTCAGTTGGCGGCTCCTTCAGGGGCCGTGAGCAAGGGTGTACTTGGCCGTTTCCCCTGTCCCACACCTGCCCTTTTTGTGGCTGAGAGGAGACCTGGCGCACATTTATTTAAAGTGCGCCAGATTGCAGCCCCTTTCTGGCTCCTCTGAATCTTTTTGGTTTTGGTTCACTTTCCCTCACCTTTTTATCTATGCACTCCCCATCTGTCGTGCCTCCTTTCAACCTCCTCTGGCCCTGGCCAAACTAGCCACATCTAAAACCAGGAGAGGGTTTGCCCGACGAAATTTCTGACTCTGGGCCTATTTCTTCCTCCGTCATTTCACGCATCTGGGGAGAGTTCCTCTGGCTGGCGTCCACTGCTCCCTTAACGCCTTGAGGAGCAGTGGGCTGTCCGGGTTTCTCTGCTCGATGTCCCCATTGGTTTCCCTTGTTTAGCCCTTATGACCTCACTCCGATCCTGTTTTTTTCATTTTCCCACGAATCATTTGTGTACAGACCTGTGGATCCCCCAGGCTGGGGAAGGTCCTTTAGAAGTGGCGTGGCTATCCCAGCTCACCCCTGGAGGACCAATACTAACATACCTTTCTCTGTACTTACTGTAGCCATCTGCCTGCCCCATCACATATGATTACACATTTTTAAACACGATATTAGAACTTATGGATTATACACAAAACTATATTGGTATTCTGGTACTCGTTTTCTATTCATATTATAATTGCAATGGTTTTGGAATTATTGAAAATGTTCATTTCAAGTATGTCACTTCGATGTTCTGGATTTTTTTTTACACAATATCCAATTTCATGAAAAATTTCAAAATATTCAATTTCAGGAACAGAAACATATTTTTGAAATGTCCATAAAAAATTTTTCCCAAGAAGATAAAAATTCCATTTCTAACCAACTCAAGTGTTTGATATCGCCAATCTGTAATAATTAATTAAAACTGACAAGAGATGGATGCTTTCAGTGGAAAGCCTAAGAAACTGAACAATCCACTGTGGGAGGTTGAGAATCTGGTAAACTGGAGCTCAATCTGCCAAATTAATAACTGTTGTCTTGTGTACCTCAGAAAAAAGAAAGGGATCAGTCAGAAAAGCCTTCACCCACTGAAATCCTCCCAGGCTTCGATGGAAAAAGAGTAATGATGCCAAACATTAGTTGTTTTCTATTAAAACAATTTGCTCCCTCTCTGCAATATCAGGGAAACAGTCAGATAATTCTTGAAAAATGGATAGCACAAGCAGGGATTCTGTGGAAATTTCCAGGATTCTTAGAAAAGGGGTCATGAGATTTAGCAAGCTGAACATTCATTCCTTTAAAAATGTTCTTGCTGCATATACTTTCGATATGTATTTATGTACATATATATATTGCTGCAAGTTGGTTTGATGAGAGAGAGCTAAGTGAAGCATCTATCAAAGGGCTGGGGGATAAAACAGGAATTAAACTGAGTTCTCTCCTTTGCTTTCTTGCAAATACAACTCCCAGTAGGCACCAATTACAGATGTCTTTGTCAGGGCCAACATCCAAATTAGCGCATACTTGAATGAAACAGTGCTACATTAAGGATAGCTCACATTTCCATTTTCCCATTACAAAATCCAGAGGCCCTTAGCTCAGTTTTACTCAATCCTTTCTGTTTTCAATGTGTATTGGATTTTTTTTCCTTGAATTTTGAAATCCAACAGATTACCCCTCAGGTTTGCCTACTGTGATCCTTTGAGGCAGCTCATCAGTTTTTACATTATTCCATATTTAGAAGTGGAGTAAAGCTCTGAGTATATCATAGAATATAGGAAGTGTCAGGGTTGGAAGGAGCTCAGGGATCATCGTATGCAACACCCTGCTCAAAGCAGGACAGATCCCCCAACTAAATTCCCAGCCAGAGCTCTTGTCAAGTCTGACCTTAAACACCCTAAGGAAGGAGATTCCACCACCTCCCTAGGTAACCCATTTCCAGTGCTCAACACCCTCCTAGTTGAAAAAGGTTTGCCTAATATGCCCACCTAAACCTTCCCCCACTGCATTGAGACCATTACTCCTTTGCTGTCATCTGTACCACTAGAACAAGTCTAGATCCATTCTCTTTGAACCGTCTTTTCAGGAGCTGAAAGCAGCGTATCAAATCCCCCCTCATTCTTCTCTTCTGCAGACTATACAATCCCAGTTCCCTCAGCCTTGCCTTCTAACTCACGTGCTCCAGTCGCCCCTAATTAATTTTTTGTGCCTTCACTGGACTCTTTCCAATTTTTCCACATCCTTCTTTGTTCGTGTTTGCTGGGCACAATAAGGACACAGTACTCCAGATGAGGCCTCACCAATGTCACATAGAGGAGAATGATCACATTCCTCGATCTGCTGGCAATGCCCCGTACTTATACAGCCCAAAATGCAGTTAGCCTTCTTGCAAGAGGGCATACCATGGACGTCATTTCCAGCTTTCGTTCCACTGTTAACCCTAGTCCGTTTCTGCAGAACTGCTTCCTAGCCATTGGTCCCTAGTCTGTAACTGTGAATGGGATTCTTTTTGCACCTAAGTGCAGACTCGGCACGTGTCTTGTTGAACCTCTCAGGTTTTTTTGGTCCCAATCATCTAATCTTCTTCTTCTTCTTGCGATCATTCTACGTTGCATTGTACCCTTTGTAAATGAGTTATGTCTTTATAAAACTCCCCAAGTGGCGATAGATGGCAGCAATCCTGCTCAGACAAATCAAAACCCTCTTTCCAGATCTTGACTGGAACAATTCCAATGGTCCTACTCCTCAGTGCATTTCTATACTCAAAGCTACCTGTCAAGCAGGGATAACAATGTTGATTTTGCTTGGTTGAATTTTCAGACTTTGACCCATCACAACACATTCCACAGTGACCAAAACCAACACTTTTGGGCTCTCCACTTTCCTTCTCATTCTTCTCTCTCAGCTTGGACTGAATTCTGAGGAAAAATCAATAAACAGAAGTGTGTGTAGCACCTCCATGACCTGTCACTCTTCTAGCAGACTTATATTGTCTGAGTTTTGAAAGAACCAGCCACTGGGCTTATCTCTGCTCCCACTGAAGCACCACAGGAGTTTTACTATCTCTTCAGTTGGAAGAAGAGTAGTCCCAGTGCTTGATTTTGGAAAATGAGGTCTTCTTAATTCTTCAGGACTTTGTTGAGCCATTAGATGAGTAACAACTTGGAAAGCAGACTTGTCATAAAACCCTGTGAGTTTGCCACAGAGGTTCAATGACAACATGATTTCACCACAGAATTTCACCCAGAAGGCAACCATTGAGATCATTTAGTCTTATCCCTGTGAACACAGACCAAGAGAACTAATCACACAGCCTCCTGTCCCATCAGTCCCTTTAGTAAATATTAAATGGAACCAATTCTATCCAACTTCCTATATCTTCAAGAAAGGAATGTCTCTTTTCTCTATGTCTGCTTCTGCATCTGGTAATTAAGCACTAAGGGAGAGCTTTAAAATTGCTTCTAGATTGCTAGGATCTCACGACAAAGGGAGAAGACAGCACTTCCCCGTAACAACATCAACAAGCAAAACTGTTTTGTTATCTCTAAGTTAGAGTGGAGAACACGTCGTCTGGGAGCCCATGTACTTCCTTCCATAACCCAGTGTCCAGCAGAGCTTCCTGATTTATGACTGGACAATGCTCTGGGACTGAGACTGATTTATTGATGCATGCTACCTCGGTATGGACTGTGCTTAGATTTCAAAACCAGAGTCAGAAATCGCTAGCTGTTAAGAGCTTGTATAGCTGTCATGCACACCTTTCCCATTAGGTAGAATTGACAAAACAATCATCTAATCTCTCTCTTCCTTTGCTGCAGCCGGAAGTGGGGCCGCGGCAGTGGGGGCAGTTTCCGCCATGGAGGGCCTGGCCTTTCTAGCAGGGCCCTTACCCTTCTTCCCACCCCGACCCTTCCCACCGGCTGGAGGGGCTCCCCCCAAATCGGAAAGGGGGAGGGACGTGGCAGCAGCGGAGGTCTCCCCAGTACTCGCCGCCGCCAGTACCCCAGCAGGGGCGGAGGTAGGTGGATCGGCAGCAGCGGTCGAGGTGGAGGCTTGGGTAGTGGACACAGGGGCAAGTGGAGGAGGGGCAGTGGGAACATCGTGAGGGGTCTCCCCTGCCGTGTCCCCCGCCATAACGAGAGTGGGGAGGGGGACAAACAGTGAGGGGAGGGGAAGGAGAGAAGGCAACCACCCCTCCCCGCTAGGCTGCAGGCAGGGGAGGACAGTGCCAGAAAGGGAAGGCTAAAGGCGCGTGGGGAGCAACCGAGGACCTAGGGGTGGGAGGGTTTCAGGGCACCAACGCAGAGGGGAATTCCGGCTCCTCTAGTTGCACTAGGGGATCAGGGGGGATAACGGCGGGGGGGGGTGCAGTGAACAAGGGAAAACCAAATAGGGAAGGGCACAAGCGCATGGGAGGGGGCATGGGCGCACGAGGGGAGGGATCAATCAGGGCTTGGGGAGCACAGGGTGGGGGGAAAAGGGCGAGCTGGGAATGGGGTAGGGGGACCACGGGGTCAGCTGCAGGGCTGGGGCAGAACTACCAGAGCCGCAGAGGGAAATAGGTGGGGAGGACAAATAAGGCAAAGGAAAGGGGTCAGTCCAGGGGGACGGGGAGGTGGTGCGCCCACAGGCACTTGTGCCAAAAAATCAATGGTAGGCTGCTGCTGCTGCAGGCCCAAACGGTGGAAGTGGGCGTGGTGGGTCAGGCGAGCAGCTCAGTCCCAGAGGAAGGAGTCCAAAGCAGAAGGAAAACAGCCAGTGGGGGTGGTGGAGGGGGCAAAAATGGTGGTGGGGGCGAAGGGGAACACAGATGGACCGGCAACAGGCTCCATGCCACACCCCCGGTGTCCCAACAGACAGAGTCCAAACCCCCACCACAAGAGCACAGGTCGAAAAAAACTCAGTCCAGGAATGCCCCCTCCACAGTGGTCTTCATGTGGTCTCCTGCAGCGGGCAGCCCTCTTCTCCTTCCTCTCCTCCTCCGGGCACCAACAGCTCCCTAGCAACTGCCACAGTAGTCCTAGCAGCTCCAGGTGGTGGTGGTCTGGTGTCCAGGCAGGAGGGACCCCGCTCAGAAGGTGTCCTCAGCAACAAGAGCCGGGGTCCCTCACTCCCCCCCTCTCTGGGAAGCAGGCCAGCAGCCCCCCCCCCTCCTCAAGGGCTGTAGGTGGAGTAACAGCAGGAACCGAGGGGCGGGGGGAAATCTACTAGCCAGCCAGTGAGCTGATAGCAGAGAGACGGGTGGGTGGTGGTGTCTAATTCAGCCAGGGGAGCAGCAGGAGCAGGAACAGCAGCAGCAGTAGCAGCAGCAACAGCAGCGAGGGCCCAGTGCCCAGCAGGAACAGCAGCAGCAGCCCTCTCCCTCCTTCCTCTACAGGGGAGCGGTCAAAGAGAGATGAGCTACTACTGGCCACAGGAGAAGCAGGCGTCTGTTCTCTGAGTGACCAGAGCAGGGGATGCACTGGAGTAATCAGGAACTTGCTAGAACCAGTTAAGGCAGACAGGCTGATTAGAACACCTGCAGCCAATCAAGGCAGGCTAATCAGGGTACCTGGGTTTAAAAAGGAGCTCACTCCAGTCAGGTGGCAGGAGCTAGAGGAGAGGAAGTATGTGTGAGGAGCTGGGAGCAAGAGGCACAAGGAGCTGAGAGGCCGGCTGTCGCTGGAGGATAAGGAGCACAAGTGTTTATCAGACACCAGGAGGAAGTCGTGGTGAGGATAAAGGAAGGTGTTGGAGGAGGGCCATGGAAGTAGCCAGGAGTGTAGCTGTCATGCAATGTTAAAGACACTATAAACAGTGAATCCACAGGCCCTGGCGAAACAGAGCAAGGGCGGGTCGGGTCCCTCCAAACTCCAACTCCTGAAGAACAGGAGGAGTTGAGCCAGATGTGGGGAGAATCACTGATGGTGAGAAATTCTCCCAATAAGCGCAGACCACCAAGGTAAGGGAGGAACTGTACATGTTATACTTCAGCAGTCCCGGTTCCAGAGTAGAAGCTAGGTTGTAAGAAGAGAGGAAAATAGAATGTGGGGCAAGACAGAGATTACAATACACCACACCAGGAACAGTAACACTGCATGAAGAGCAACACAGCAATCAGATTCTTTAGACGTGATACTCCAAAGTGACTCTGAAAAATGGCATTGTGGGGACTTGGTCTACTACCTGCTCTAGCCATCATCTTATGAACTGAAGCAACCTCCAAAACTTTTTACAAGAGCAACAAACCAACCTTGTCTTTTACTTGCTTTCCAGCCTTGTGGGAGAACAGCTTAATTATCACAAGCTTTCTGATTGTTTACATCTTCTTTCTATTAAGCTGAGTGGGTGTGAATTTGTATGGTGATACAGATGCGCCAGAGGGCAGCATGGAGGTTAGCAGGGGCCTTATTACCTGCCAAGGGAGAAGGTTTGCTTTAGATAACTAAAACTGTAGCCATTAGAGCCCTGAACTCCAATTAGAGCACCTGACAGTCATGTGATAAAACTGTGCTTCAGTCAGACAGGTGGGAGTTGAAGAGGAAGGTTTGATTGGGAGAAGTGAGGTTGCGGAATTTGAAAGAAGAGTTTGATAAGAGAGATAAGAAGTTTGGAGGAGTGCTGCGGTGGATTGTGAGTCCAGAAGAAACCCGAGTAAGGGGCACCAGGCTGGTAGAAGGGAGGCAAGAAGCCCTTCAGAGCGAAGGTAGAAGAGGAGTAACAGGGGAAGGAAACGCTAGTCAAGTGTTCACCAAACCTCAGGGCCCTGGGTTGGGACCTGGAGTAGAGGGCGGGCCCAGGTCCCTCCCTCTCCACTCCCCTTCTCCAAGGACACTAGTGGAGTAATTAAGAACCAGTTCAGAGGCAAGCAATAGTGCCCTGAACCTACCCCAGAGAAGAGAAAGTGCGAGACCCAGCAGAACAGTACCAGCAATTTGCCACAGTATGTATGTGAAGAACTTACTGAGGGAAAGTTAAGTCTCAAATGTGATTTGCATTTTGCTCTTAGCTGGTGAGATTAGCCATCATTCTTGTCTGAGGAGGAAGTGAATCGTACAGTCTAGGTCCTGCTCTTATGAAGGTTGTGTTTCTTGAATATATTATTTCACTATTCCAGTGAAGCATCATTGTTGTAGAAAGTCATGATCCTGGAGGCAGTGGCGAGCTCTCAGGTAGTTATGATCAGTTCCAGGGATTGAAGATCAGGGCCGAGACCTTGAACTGGACTCTGCATTCAGTGTAGAGTCAGTGAAGAGACTGGAGCACCAGAGTGATGGATTCCTGGTGGCCTGTGTTGCTAAGCGGCTGGTGTATTGCATTTTGTACTAGTTGGAATTTGTCAGTGTTTGGCTTCATTGATAAATATAGCAAGATGTAAATTACTGTGGCCAGGTCTGAGTCTAATAGGTTCCGGTGCTATCTACCAGCCAGACACATATGGAAACAGGTGATTTTGTGACCAACAGTATTGAGTGTTCAAAAGGACCCCAAGGCTATGGACCATTTTAATGGCACAAGGGCAGATGTTTTAATAGTGAGGGATGTTATAGTAGATGCAAGTTTGTTACAGTACTTCCCTCCTCCTCAGGTCTAGCTGATTTGGTTAGGCAATGGGAAAGTTGAAAAGTTACTATTGATGCAGAAGAGATGTACAGCTGAAGATTGTCCATGTATTGCTGGCACTTCTGTTCCTGTTTTCTCACCAGTTCTACCAATGGCTTCCTGTGAAAGCTGAATGTTCTGGGGGAAAGGATTGAGCCTTGTGGTACTCTATCGGTGAGGACTTTGAAAATGGAGAGCAGCTTCACATATCAATGCCTTAGATTTGGTCTGGGAGGAAGGATCTGACCCATGCCAGGGCATTTCTGTTTACATCTGCAGAGAACTTTTCACCTCTTAAGGGTTAGCAATATGCAAGTGGGAGACTATGTGCTTACAGATATACATGTCAGATTGAAGTGTCAGATCATACAAGGGGTAAGTTTTAAATGAAAATGGAATTCTAATATCTATTTTTACTACAGGATGCCTTAATAATTTTAGTTTTGCTACTGTTTGGGAATAATTTTTAAATTATTCCATGTGATATTGTTGGGAAAACTGAAGTTAATTCACACACCAAGAACATCCTTCATCACTTCTTGTCAGAAAAATAATTCTCCTTCTCTGGAAACATATGCCAGACATTTCCCTGCTGGCCTAGCTTTCCATTGCCTTGGAACATCAAAATGCTGAACTTGCAGTCTGTAGACGGAAGTTTCTTCCCAGAAAACATGAAAGTCATCTTGAGGTTTTTTTTAAAAAAAATTCTGCACTTGTAATATAATATGCACCCTTCCCCTTTCCTTTCCTTTCTTGATATAACCGTCTCTAAAAAGATTTGATACACTTTCTTGGCATCAGATTTGCAGCTGTGATGTGTTCATGGTTCAGCTGGGCCACTTCAGCAACAAAAAAAAAAAAGGTGCAAATATGCTTTTAAAGAAACCCTCCTGATACTTTTCTCTTTGGCATTATCTTTGTGTATCTGTGCAAGTTCAGGTGAATGTTCACCAGAAAGTCTGGAAGCAAATGCTTTTGAAAAATATTACAAATAAATACTTCCAAAAATATTCATATAAAAAGCTCTCTCGAGGTCATTTTTTGCAAAGCACTTTTTATATTGTTGGCTTAATAGGTCTATCCAAACAGTGATGAATGTTTGCAGATAACCTGAGAATAGGAGTAAGACTCAAGGAACAGAAGCTATCTGTTGTGATTTAGGTGGCCAATCGTACAGTGAAGAGTGACAACTAATGAATACTCATTTGAGTTTGTGAATAAACCCTACGGTGAGATTTGCTCATACAAACCATTTTGTTGAGCAATAGCAGAAAAAAAAAAGTGATTAATAAGAACAAGTCCAAGACAGGGACACAGGAAGTAAGGGGTGGTGTTAGTGTTAGGATCAAGTAGGAAATTCTGGAATAAAATAATAAATGAGATAATTTTTGATAAAGTTTGTGATTTTGTCAAAGCTTCCTAGGCCTGATTTTTCACTACAATACATCAGTTTTATCCTGATGTAAATTTCATTGAAACCAGTGATGCTATAGCAGATTAAAATTGATGTAACACATAATTTCTGCCAAATGTTCCAATACGAAACAGCTGCAGCCCTAGTTATGATGTCTTGAAAATTCTCAAGATATGTTGCACATGCCATTCAAAACAAGGAATTATGAGGTGGCATCTTATTATATCTTTTGACATGAAATCACTCAGAAGTTTTAATAAATAAATAAATAATGCCTATGTTTTATATACACTTGTCATCAGTAGATCTCAAAGTGCATTACAATATCATTATGCTCACTTTACAGATAGAAAAACTGAGGAACAGGGTAGTGAAGTGACTTACTCTAGCTTGCGGTGCAGGTTAGTAGTAAAGCCAGGAATAGAACTAAGGTCTCCATGTCTACAGCATAAGCCACTAACTCACACTGCTCTGAACTGAAACTAGCCTACCTGGGATGTGATCTTGTATGTCTCTCAGCTACAGTTAGGTATACAAAATTATCTTCTACATGCTCATCCAAAAGGAAAAGAAGAGAATGGACCACACTGGCAAGGTTTATATAGAAACTTAGCTGGCAGAATCATTGGATTAAGAATGTTTATCCTCTCCAGATATTTCTGTTTACTATATAACTGGCATTCCATTCAGGCTCCTTAGACATCAACTTGACCCCTTAGCATTGTAGAACCTCCCATGACTCCAAGATCACTTGGTGTACTATAATGGCATCTCTTGAACTGGAGAGAGGAATGCAAATCTGATAGCTTCTGACTTTAGGCTCTATTAACGGACAACAATATAGCAGGCTGGCTCATGTTGGACCTTGAGACAAAATATTTTTGTTTGCTGAGGTCAATTTTGTTAGCTTTGGGAACATATCACCTCTCAGCTAAAAGTAAGGAACTTCAGTGACAAGGTAACAGAACTTTCACCTCTGGGTTGCTGGTTCAAATTCAGCCTACATTAGCAGTGGGCTAATGGGTGTTTAGTAAGCTATTTAAAATGAGTTAGTGAGATCAATGCTGTTCCCAGTGGGCAGGTGTCCACATCACAAATAACTGGCATCCTTGTTGGCAATCTCAGCAGATGGGCCAAATAGGCATAGAAAAGGAACTGCACTTCCTATCTGTAGCATTGTTCCATATTAGAGGGAAGTTTACCCTGTGGCTACTTGTGCTGTAGCAATCTGGGGGATAAATAGGATGCTTTAGTTCTAGTACTATGTCCATCAGTCTGGCCTCTTCTTCTACCTAGATACATCATCACACTGTCTATCTTCCCAGTAGTTTTGAATAGAGCCTCATAACTCCTGTGCGAGGCAGAAAAATGTTGTGTCCATTTGACTGATGGAGAAATAAAGATTAAAGGTGAGATTTTCAAAAGCACTCAGAGCTGGCCTATTTCTGCTCTCATTAAAGTCAATGATTAAACTACCATTGACTTAAATGGGAATAGAGATAAACCTAGAGACAGCGATTGAGGAAATTCCATCTTAAATCCATACACACGGTCACAAAGGAAGTCAGTGGCAGAGCTAGGAAGTAACCATTTCCTTAACCACAAGACCATCCATTCCCTCTTCTAGATAATTAAATTCTCAAATTTTTACCCTCAAAAGCAGTTGGAAGTGCTTCATTTACCTCAGCCAGTTGAACATTTACCCATTTCCCAGACAAGTTTTCAATCTTTAACTTTTTCATTTAGTAAACTTAGGTGTCACAAGGAGCTTTTGTGGGGGAAGGACGGAACAGTTGAATGAAGTTCAAATTTAGTACCATTTTCAATCCTTTGCCTGGCCCCTGCCTCCCCACCTTCTATAATGTGGACCATTATTACCCTTAATCCTTTAACTCTCCTTTGAAACAGAGTTGCTTTACTATCTAGAGACTGTGCAAAGTTCTCATCAAATCTGGTTGGTAAACATTCTTGGGGCACTTGGAGGGCAAAGGGCTTTATATCTGGAAATACATTACAAAACAGTCTAGTTCCTGTAGCTTAATAGAAACTTAGGTCAATGTCATATAAAGAATTTATTTGTCACTGTCATATTAATAAATAATTTTCACCTAAACCTATGTGAGGTGCTAAACCACCCCTCAACATTCTCTGACTTTTCTTGCCTGGGAAGCTAAGTGCTCTGCACCTCACGGGATTGGGTCCTGTTAGAGTTGATGTAAAACAAAAGGATCCTTCATGCATATGTATTTGACGTATCCATTAGTGTAAAAGTTGTGGTTGGATTTGACTTTGCTTATGTAGAATATTTCAGGTAGTGTTGAATAATTAATGGTTTAATCATTCATTGATGGCAGCCAAGAGTGTAATTGCTTGGTTCTGGAAAAAAGCGAGGATCCTATTTCAGAAGAGTGGTTCTAGAAAGTGTAGAAAATTGGCTCTAGGGAGAAATTTGAAGGTGAATAATAATTAATGCAGGTTCTCTTAAAAAAAGAAAAAAACTTGTCCCAATGGTTGCATGATTCTGCGTGTCTTTTTTGCATTTTTACCTACACATATGGAAATCTTTTTTAAGAACATGTGGTTGGACTGTCACTCAAACTCAAGCATACAAGGCCATGGACATTTTGCAAAATAAAAGTAACAGCTATCAATAACCCTTCCACTTACACATAAGGGCTCAAGTGTCTTATGTTATCGCTTATTAAGTTCAAAGGCATCTATTGTCCTCACTAATTAATCTAACTTGGTATTGAGCTAGATGAACCTGCAAAGACAGTTAACCTCTTCTGAAGGATTCGCTTGTAAATTTCAAATATATCTTATAAAAATAAACATAGGATTCATATATTTTCCCACCTTTTCTATCATACTAATAACACAATTTACATGGGACAGTTTTCAGTTGACATAGTAGTTTTCCCTACCCTGCTGCACTCACTCCTATCGTTGTATTTTACGAAGGCTCACATTTGGGTTGTATTGGGAGTTTGGGCCACTTTGAAAAAAAATGTACGTGTGATAATAGTGAGTGATGAGAGACACCATAGCTCCTGTCAGGCTAGCAGCCAGTTGAGAGGGCACCAGACTGGGCTTCTGAAGACTTGGGATCTATTCCTGCTGTTGACCTGCTGTGTGGTCTTGAATAAGTCTCTTCATCTTGGCTTCCACTCACATAGTTGTCTGTCTTCTCTGTTTAGACAGCAAGTTCTTAGGAGAAGGGATGTTCCTTATTATATGTTTCTACAGTGCCTACAACACTGGGGCCCAAGTCTTGTTTGGGGCCTACAGATACTACAGTAATTCAGTAATGATTAATAAGAACATAAGAATGGCCATGCTGGGTCAGACCAAAGGACTATCTAGCCCAGTATCCTGTCTTCCGACAGTGGCTAATGCCAGGTGCCCCAGAGGGAATGTATAGAACAGGTAATCATCAAGTATCAGAGGAGTAGCCGTCCTTTTTCCTTTGTAGAGAGGTGAAGTGAATGCTGTAGATCTCCTGTCTTATTTTAGTGAAGTCCGTTTTTATGGAAGTTTGGTTATTAATGAACTTCTCCAGGTTGGAGACAAACCCAAGAAAGAAACCAACAGGACTCCACTGGGCATCACATACAGCCCCCAGCTAAACCCCTCCAACGCATCATCAGGGATCTACAACCCATCCTGGACAATGATCCCAAACTTTCACAGGTCCTTGGGTGCGGCCAATCCTTGCCCCACAGACAACGCCAACCTGAAACGTATTCTCACCAGCAACTGCACACGTACATAGTAACTCTAGCTCAGGAACCAATCCATGCAACAAAATAACCTCGATGCCAACTCTGCCACATATCTCCAACCAGCGACACCATCACAGGACTAACCAGATCAGCCACACACACATCACTGGTTCATTCACCTGCACATCCACCAATGTAATATACGCCATCATATGCCAGAAATGCCCCTCTGCTATGTACATCGGCCAAACTGGACAGTCACTACGGAAAAGGATAAATGGAACAAAATCAGATATAAGGAATGGCAAATATACAAAATGTAGGAGAGCACTTCAACCTCCTGGCCACTATAGCAGACCTTAAGGTGGCCATCCTGCAGCAAAAAACTTCAGGACCAGACTTCAAGAGACTGCTGGCTTCAGTTCATTTGCAAATTTGACACATCAGCTCTGGATAAACAAAGACTGTGAATGGCTTGCAATTAAACAGACCGTTTCTCCTCCCTTGGTTTTCACACCTCTACTGCTAGAACAGGGCCCCATCCTCCCTGATTGAACTAACCTCGTTATCTCTAGCTTGCTTGCTAGCATATATATACCTACCCCTGGAAATTTCCACTACCTGCGTCTGATGAAGTGGGTATTCACCCACAAAAGCTCACACTCCAAAACGTCTGTTAGTCTATAAGGTGCCACAGGATTCTCTGCTGCTTTTGGTAATCATCAAGTGATCCATCTCCTGTTGCCCATTCCCAGCTTCTGGAAAACAGAGGCTAGGGACACCATCCCTGTCCATCCTGGCTAATAACTATCCTCCATTAACTTATCTAGTTCTTTTTTGAACCCTTCACAACATCCTCTGGCAATGAGTTCCACAGGTTGATTGTGTTTTATGTGAAAAAATACTTCCTTCTGTTTGTTTTTAAGTCTGCTGCCTATTAATTAATTTAGTGACCCTTAGTTTTTGTGTTATGAGGAGGAGTAAATAACACTTCCTTATTTACTTTCTCTACACCCAGTCATAGGTCTTCAGAAGGCTGCAGGTGCATTTCTTATTTTAGTAGCTGTCAACTCTGTAGTTTCCTTGGATGTTTATGAATTTACTACAGCTGGTTGAAAAACTGGGGAAGATTTTTGCATAATCTTTCCCTTTCCCCAGAAAATTTCTGAATTTGAATGTTTTTGCCCAGTTCTAAAGCATATTTTCTGTTATGGTTATTTGTTATGCAATACATACTACTGCAAGTATGTTCACATGTTCTTTATTATTTTGCTACAAAATTCATATTAAGAAAAAACATTTTTAATTGCCTGACTTATTCTCCATTCTTAGGTGTTTTGATTAATGAGTCTTATTTCAAAATGAGTGATGTTTAATTAATATAACCTCCCTGGTGGCTGCTAGGACAATGGCAGTATGAAGAGAGATTAAACTAGTGTCTTGTGGACACAAACTGGGATATTATGGAGACATTAAGTCTTTCCATGTTTAGGGAGATGCAGTGTCTAGTGTGAGAGAGTGTAATGTGTGCAATATACAAATCAGGTGTAACTGTGCAAGAAATATAGGACAGTGCAGCATACAGGAGATTGAATAGGCAACTTGATTCTGGTCTCCAAGTAGAGGGATTTCTTTGTATATGAGATCAAAGGGACAGATTCTGACAATGTTATTCATGCTGAATAGGCAGTGTCCTACTCTGAGTAGTTCCATTTTCTTCACTGGCATTGCTTGCAGAGCATGATGGCTAAATGAGTGCTTGGCTCTCACATTTGGTTGAAAATTCCCTGCTGCTGAATTGTGGGCCCTTAGATTTCCACTAGTTATTAGCATCATTCATTAGCATATCTGAATATATCCATTTGGGGCATATCCTGACAGCCAGGATATTTGTTTGGGTGTTTTTAAACATTCCACTGAGTATGGAACACTCAGGTCTTTGTTCCCCACTGCTATTCCTCTGTTTGGTGACCAAGACTGTGTCTATGCCCTGTATTCAGGTCATTCATTGGCCAGCCCAACTCATATCAAAGGGTAACAAAAGCAGCACAAAGAACAGGAGTACTTGTGGCACCTTAGAGACTAACAAATTTATTTGAGCATAAGCTTCCGTGGGCTACAGCCCACTTCTTCAGATGCATGGAATGGAACATATATTAAGGAGATATATATACACATACAGAGAGCATGAAAAGGTGGGAGTTGTCTTACCAACTCTGAGAGGCTAATTAAGTAAGGAAAAAAAACTTTTGAAGTGATAATCAAGATAGCCCAGTACAGACAGTTTGATCAGAAGAGTGAGAATACTTACAAGGGGAGATAGATTCAATGTTTGTAATGGCTCAGCCATTCCCAGTCCCTATTCAAACTTAAGGTGATTGTATCTAGTTTGCATATCAAATCCAGCTCAGCAGTTTCTTGTTGGAGTCTGTTTTCGAAGATTTTCTGTTGCAAAATTGCCACCTGCAGGTCTATCATTGAATGACCAGACAGGTTAAAGTGTTCTCCCACTAGTTTTTGAGTGTTATGATTCCTGATGTCAGACTTGTGTTCATTAATTCTTTTGTGTAGAGATTGTCCGGTTTGGCCAATGTACATGGCAGAGGGGCATTGCTGGCACATGATGGCATATATCACATTGGTAGATTTGCAGGTGAATGAGCCCCTGATGGTATGGCTGATGTGATTTAGGTCCTATGATGATGTCACTTGAATAGATATGTGGACAGAGTTGGCATCAGGCTTTGTTGCAAGGGTGAGTTCCTGGGTTAGTGTTTTTGTTCAGTGATGTGTGGTTGCTGGTGAGTATTTGCTTCAGGTTAGGGGGTTGTCTGTAAGCGAAGACAGATCTGTCCCCCAAGTCCACGAAAGCTTATGCTCAAATAAATGTTAGTCTCTAAGGTGCCACAAGTACTCCTGTTCTTTTTGCGGATACAGACTAACATGGCTGCTACTCTAACAGCAGCACAGCAGTTTTACTTTGCTTACTATGTTTTACCTAACCATGCCTACCTCTCTACTATGGGATCAGGAGGGTTGACGGTGCCTTCCCTCACTGCTGCTGAGACCGTCAGATATTAGGAGGGTGGCTTTTGTGACCATGAATGGAGGATATACTTTGGGAATATAGCAGATATTCAGTTTCTCTGGATCTGCAGGCCTGCTATTTAGAATAGTTTGCTTGTGGCTGCTGGGAAAGCAGGCCTCAGGCTATGTCTACCCTACAGGTTATGGCAACATAACTTATGTCACTTAAGGGTGTGAATAAGCCCTCCCCCTGGCAGTGACATAAGTTACACTGACCTAAGCACCAAAATGAACAATACTACGTCTGTGGGAGAGCTTCTCCCACCGACATAGCTACTGATGCTCATTGGGGGTGGAAGAATTAAGTCTGTGCTGTAAGCTCTCTGTTTGCACCAATAGGTGCATGGAAGAATGTGCAATGTAGGCTTTTCTTTTTCCTCTGCCTCTCACTGCAATCTGTTTCTGGGTCTGGACACAGAATTCAGACCCCATCTCAGGCTCCTCAGTGAAACACAGACAGGAGAGGTTTTGGAGAGTACAAAGAAGTTTAATGATTTATTGGTGCATCTAGAGTCTGTAGCAATATCAGCATTCCATCCTGGCTGCTGCCCAGCGACAGGTGCTGGAAAGAGAATGATGTGCTGGCATTGGGGGAGAGTACACAGTAACATTTAGCCTTTCAAAGTTTGTTGATTCTTGCTCTAATCTTGGCTCAATCATATTAGATGAGATAAACAAATTTTTCATATGGCCAGACAGTCGAGTAGGTGAGCTGGCAAAGCCACACAACCTCTGTGTCGTAGTAAGTTGCTGCACAGAGCCATTGTGGGTGTAGGGGACATGCTTTGAAATAATCCAGCAAACATTGATAACTCCTCCCACATGCTGTACTTGGAATTTTGTGAGCTTTCAGGAGGGTTGTATAGGGATGTCCTCTAAGGCTGATGGATACTCACCCTTCCGTGTAACAAGAGAATGTGTCCATCCAAATCTTTCCCACTAAGTAAGCAGTTACAAATTTAACTAAACAGCCCTTACCATACAGGGACAGGCTGCTGGTCCCAACACACTCCAGTGAATGTTCCTTTAATATGTGAATAACAAAGGATGATTCATGAGTTTTACAGATGGTTTTCATTTTTTATCCATCTGGGTTATAGTGAAAAGAAACTGCCCCTTATCTCCTCCCCATTCCTCTTTCATAACATCACTATAGAAACTGTCAAAAGCATCTCCTATATCTATGCTACAGTACAGATGCAAAAGTGGTCCCCCATACTCTGATTCTCATATAGGTAGGTCTTTGTGCTGTTACAATAGCTTGCACGCCTCTCATATGTTTTTTTACAGGAGTGTCTTGAGTGACCTTGGATATTGGTCCTCACCAATATTTGCAACATCCCCAATTTAGCATCAGCTCTGAATTTTATTAACATGTTGTTTGTCTTCTTTTAGATCATTAATGAAGATGTTAAAGAGGATTGATGTTTTGTCCAATCTATAACTTTGGATTCAGAATGAATAGGTTCTTCTCTGTAATTTTTTTTATGAGAGATTACTTAAAAGCATCAGAAATGGATGCTTAACAAAAACAGAGAAGGAAAAACGTGTTGGGTAAGAGCAACTGTGCATTTTTTATTGGTTAAAAAGTATAAAGAAGTTGGAAAAACATATGGTTTTCCTTTTTGTATTTCTGTGAGCACAAAACCAAGACAAAAATAGATAGGCAATCATGCATGACAGGACAATTATTCTACCAAAGGATTCTGTGACAGAGTATGTCATGTTACCAGAACCTGGAGATGGGTAAGACTGCATTGTTATACATGATCGCTAAGTTATGTTATTTTTTTTTTTACAATATATGCAAGTGAATAAAAAAAATGTCCTTCCCTGCTGTTATGGATTTCTGGCTGTGGCACTACTGTGATTTTCAAAAGTATTTCCCAATAATATGTGGAATTATACCTTAGAAGTCTTTTTTCTTATGAAAGACAAAGTTTATAACCAATATAGATTATTTAAAACAACATAGGCTAGTACAATAGTGAATCTATCCATATACCTTCCTTTCCACCTAGGTACTCATCTTGTCTCCATCAAGTGTTAGGACAATTGTGGCCAGCCATTATTTTTTTTAAAAAAAAGGTGGGGTAGAGAATTAGACTGAGAATATTTTATTGTCCTTATATAAATCCATTGTGCACTCACAGCTTGAATACTGCGTACAGATGTGGTCTCCTCACCTCAAAAAAGATATACTGGCACTAGAAAAGGTTCAGAAAAGGGCAACTACAATGATTAGGGATTTGGAATGTGTCCCATATGAGGAGAGATTAAAGAGGCTAGGACTTTTCAGTTTGGAAAAGAGGAGACTAAGGGGGGATATGATAGAGGTATATAAAATCATGAGTGGTGTGGAGAAAGTGGATAAGGAAAAGTTATTTACTTCTTCCCATAATACAAGAACTAGGAGCCACCAAATAAAATTAATGGGCAGCAGGTTTAAAACAAATACAAGGAAGTTCTTCTTCATGCAGCGCACAGTCAACTTATGGAACTCCTTACCTGAGGAGGGTGAAGGCTAGGACTATAACAACGTTTAAAAGAGAACTGGATAAAATCATGGAGGTTAAGTCCATTAATGACTATTAGCCAGGATGGGTAAGGAATGGTGTCCCTAGCCTCTGTTCGTCAGAGCGTGGAGCTGGATAGCAGGAGAGAGATCACTTGATCATTGCCTGTTAGGTCCACTCCCTCTGGGGCACCTGGCATTGGCCACTATCGGCAGACAGGATACTGGGCAAGATGGACCTTTGGTCTGACCTGGGACGGCAGTTCTTATGTTCGCATGAGCACTTACCACACACTTACTCCTCAGTTGGTGTAAATCAGCATAGTTCAATAGAACTAACAATTGAAGATCTGTCCCTATTTTTAATATACTGGTCTGACATCAGTGTATGTTATGGAAATTTCTTGACAGTCAAGTTTTGTTAATATAGGAATCTAAGACTACCCAAAGTGCTCATCATTGACCTTACTCTCTTTCCGCTGAAGTCAATGGGAACTTTATCAGTGACTTCACTGAAAGCAAAGTTATATCAATGCTGCTGAGTGCTTTTGAAAGTCCCTACCCTGATTTTTTTCCATCTACAGCATGTTTAAATTATATGTATTGATCCTTTCATGCATGTGGTGCTTCACAAAGACACTGAAAAGGAGTATCAACCAGAAAAAGACCACACCCAACCCATAAGATTATTTAGGGCTAAATTCTGCCTATGCCTTAGACAGTTGTGGAACCATAGAGTGAGGGAACAAGAGGCCCCTTCTTTCTTGGTGTAGCCTGCAGAATTGTTCAGGAGCATAAAAACTGCTCCCTTGGGAATGGAGAGTGCTAGGATGTAGGCAGAACTATGGCTCTACCACTTAGAATCATATCAATTAAACATGAAAAAGCTAGTTAGGTAATTTAAACCCATCTCCCTGTGCAAGATTGTTCCTTATAATACTTTTCCTAGGGCTTTTTTTTAGTTTAGACTAGACGAAATAAAACTATAGCTGTTGTAAATTAGCAGAAACTTTTTTGTTAATCTATTAGAAACTACTCACTGTAAGCAAATTGTCCATATTGTTTTATCTCCTAGTATTTTGTATGTGCTTGCATAAGACAACAACGAGGATGAGAAGAAAAGAATGATAATTTAACAAGACTGATGGATTCTGGTGAGAAGCCCCATTCCTTCTTATAACAACTAACCTGTGATCCTTGAAATTCTGCTTTTTTGTTCCATTTCTAGTGTGACGCTTGATTGTAAACCTCTCTCTCCCTAGGGATAATCTATGAGAACCCTCATCTAACTGAAGCCTGATAAACCTGAAAGTTCAAGATAGTTTGATCAGTGTCAGCTGTTTTTTCCTCATTAACAGCAGAACTGGTTCTTGTAAGAAACTTCCTGTGTCATGAACTTCTTCAATGGTTCCAGAGCAATGTCATCTGAGAGTCTTCACTCATGTGCCTTTTCTTACCCTAAAGGTCTCACTGGCCTTACTTAAGACACTTCGACATTGTTTCCATCCACTAAGTAGTCCTCAACATTTTGGAAGCTATAGCATTTTTGTCTTGAATATCCCACTTGGATCCCGGCCCTACTCAGAGGTACTGGAACAATTTTTATAGTGGGGGTTCTGAGAGCTGTTGAATCAAACTGTAAACCATGTATATAATGGAAACCACTTCAAACCAGGGGATGTTGCAGAACTGCCAACATCCCTGGGTCCAGCACCTACGCCGCTCTTCCCTCCCCGTAATGCCTTGATATGAAAATGCTGTTGCTATGACAATGCGTTGTTGATTAGACAAGTCACTGAAGGTCTCTAAGTTGCCCAGTTACAATTAATTTTCAACTGTAAAAATGAGATTTCTCTGTCTAGAGTCCCATTTAGAGGGGAAATTAGCACTCTTTGCTGCTACTTAATACTTTTTAGCAGCAGAATAAGATGATCATATCTTCTGTTTTATTTTCAGTGGACTATTTTTATTTTTTTATTTTTTTGGCTGATATGATTTTCATTTTGCTGAAGTTTGTTACTGAAGGGCTGCCTTCTTTGTGCTGGCCTCCAGGAAAGTTTTGCAAAACTGCTCTGCTTCCCTCCAGAGTCTGATACAAAGTCTTCAAAGTAAAAGTAGAGGTTGTTTATTTATTTAGATTTATACAGAACCTTACACATTTTTTTGGGGAGACCCCCACAGGGAACATTTGATATTTAGGACAAGAATCACGAAAGCAATGTGTCATTCACCAAACAGAATGATGAAGTCAGTAGTAAAGTAGATAAAACACTTGCACAGAGCCACTTGGTTTACAACAGTTTACTTGTTTTTGAGCCTGAGTGAAATGATGTCATCCTTATTTGTCAGAACGTTTGAGAGAAAATGAAAGATTTGATAATTACTCTGACCACCATGCTTACTTTAAATAGATTGCATATATTTTATGCTCAATAAAATAGATCAAACTAGTATAGTTAGCTGCAATTCTCTCTGTAGATTCCTCTAGAAGTTGGAGTCTCCACTTCATTATCTGGCGTTAATGAATTCATGACACACAAGGTTCAGTTAAGGGGAACAGTGAAGAAATAATGGCACAAACTAAAACACTGATGAAATAATCTTCTGAAGAAAAAAGTTACATGATTCACCATATCACCAAAAGCAGCACCAGACTAACACGGCTACCCCTCTGATACATATCACCAAAGAGACAGGAATAATTATTTATATGGATCATAGCTCCTGCTGAGAAAAATCAGAATATCAAGCGCATGCACACACATCTCTGCAGTGAGCAGGATTGAGAGATTTCCCAGCATCTGATTAAATGTGACAAAATGCTTTGGAATATCCAGACCAGGTAAATTAGAAGAGACTATATGAAAAACAATATGGAAACGTGTAAAATTTTGAAGGCAAATATATTCTCTTTCTTCTTTCACCACCCACTGAACTATTAGACTAGTGTGAAGGTGGGAATGATGCCACCCTCAATTTCAGAGGCTAGGTGGATGAGGGAACATCTTCCATGGAGCTCAAAAGTTTCTCCCTCTCATCAACAGAAGTTGATCCAAGAAAAGCTATCACCTCACCCACCTTGTCTCACTAATATCCTGACACCAACATGGCTACAAGAACACTGCCTACCGTAAATTTCAGTCATGCTCAGTGAATAATATGCACAAGAATCATTAGGAGTATGGTCTTCTATTTTATAGGCATTAGCAATGCAATTGGCCCCATTAAGGCTTCATTAGTCTCATGTGGTTTCAATAGTTTGTTTAAAATATTTCTTTGCAATTTCCTCTCACAAATATCCGACACTGTTAGACACCGGATCCGAAAGGAAGATGGCATATCCAGCCAAACAAAATAGAAATCCCAGACTAAGTTTAGAAGAGATGGTTGATTTTAACTAAATGTCTCATCAAGGATGCTATTACATTTCACAGAAAACAATCAGCTTTCCTTTGTAAGCAAGTGAGAAAGTAAATGGATCACATTTTTACAACAGCCATATAATCATTGCAGCAGAAAGTAGCCATTTCATTAGCACACATGAGCCTTTTGAAAAACCAGTAAATGGCTCATTATCAAGTTATGTAGCACTTATGCGGGTTTGCATGAGACTAGAAAAATGCTTCAAACATTGGCAGAGGCCATACTTTTCTTATTCATTAAATTCCTCTTCACTTATGCTCTAATGGTGAGCCCTCATCCCTGTGCGTAGACCAAAAAGATGGATCAGCCAAATAAGATTTAATTTTAACCCCTTTCCTTCTGGGCTCCATCCATGTCCATTATTTTCATGGCATAGGAAATAGAGAAGAGAAAACATCTGTTCAGAGAATGGTGGAAGGATTGCTTAAGCATTATAAATTATGCATTCACAGACCTTCAAGTGGCTAAACAACATTTACATATATTTATTTTGTATTTGATCAAACAAAGGGGGTATGCTTGTGCGGGGAGAGGGTGTATGGTGGAGGGTGTTGTGAAATGTTTCAGAATAAGGCAACCTTAGTATGTACTTGCTTTATTTTGTACACAGGATTGCAATCCAGCTACTTTATTTCAGCTAAAAGATAATGAAGGTTGGCTACAGAATGCTTACACTACAGTAGTCGTATTTTCCCACCAAGTGTTTGTTTTCATAATAGCCCATGATGAACTGTGGAGCAATGAGGAAAGGTGAGTAGGAAAGAAAGTTCATGATGAAGCAGAGAATTAATCAGGTTTATCAAAACTCTGTGCAGTATATTTCCCTTGTGTTGCTGCTTCTTCCTTTCTGGTTTGGAATAACAGTGTGGCAACATTTCGTACGTGAAAGAAAACACAAAAAGAACCCAGAATTTATGATACATTCATATTCTTCAATTTGATGCACCTTCCAGGGAAAATTCACCCCTTCATTTCCACATGAGCCATATTCTCATAGCTCTGTATCACTTATTTTATACAGTGGTCACCATCAGAAAGTTATCTTTGCCCACAGCTAGCACTCCATGGCATTGGAGAGATCACAGTATTCCTCTGTACTTAAAATGTGGGAAATTGGCAGCTCAGATATCACAGAGTGGTTTCTTTGGGTAAATGGTAGTGACTACTCTGGCTTGATTTAATTCTAGAGCTCCTTGTATCTTTCTTTCTAATTTATATTCAGCTCTTGTATGCAGTTTGTTTAGAAGCGCTACATAATTTAGTGTAGGTAAGAAGACACCATACTGGGTTTATAAAGGCTAAAGCTCTCACTAGTGCATGGCTTTTTTACAGGAGAAAAGAGAGAGTAGGGAAGATAAGATGGGTAGATAGAGATGATAAGATGGGTAGATAGTCATGTACTTTCAGCCATTCATTTCATCTCTCTCATCGTAAATATGTTGTTTTCCTCATGACATCTGCAATCTGGCATTACCACTTGATGGCAAGTGAGCCGACAGCTCTAAAAATAAAACACTTTTACAAATTGTTTAGCAATGACTGCGTGCAGCCATCAGGCAAAAGCAATGACAAGAATGACAGGATTTCAATATGGAATGTGCGAGTCTTAAAATAATCTGTGGATTGACTAGAAAGAGAGGCTTGATTAAATTTTCTTAATAGCCTCTGAGGCGAAAAAGGAACCAGAAGCCTGTATATCTATATTTATTACTGGAAGCCTCTGTTCATTTTCTCTGGCTACTGTAATAGAGGGGGAATGTTGGCTCCTCTTGGGACCTGAAAGTCTCAGCCTGGAATATACTGTCATTGTTCTGCTCTTCAGTGTGAATCTCTGTTTTTAATGGACAATGGGTAAAATGAGCTCGACCTTTGCCCAACTGTAAAAATGAGACTTACAAGTTATTTTTTTCTTCCTTTGCTGGAATTAGAAGTGCTGAAATTCTGAAAGAGAGGCAATTCTCATAATACTTCTGAAGTACTGATCCAGCAATCCCATGAGAGACTCTGTTCATGAAGTGTTGTTCTGATTCCAGAACAAAGAGAACTGAGTACATTCAGGTAAATATCTACATTTTAGCATTCATATCTAAATTAAAGCAAACTCGTTGAGGTTCACCCATCACTAATTCTCAGCATACCTCATGTAACAGGGTAGCACATGCTGTGCTCTGTAATGTCTGATAGTAATGTGCATAGTGCATTTTGTTATTTCATTTCCATGTCCAAAGCCCAGCAACTTGATTTCAAAGATGGACAAAAAATGGAGCCTCAAATCTGAACCTATTTAAAATTTTGGCGGGAATGGGATGACTGACGCTTCCCAGGGGTACCCAGGGCTGTGAGGCATCTCCCTATCATCTGCCTTTAGCATGATGAAGTGTCTGCCAGAGGTCAGTTCTGCAACTCCACCAACACAAGCACTCCCCTCTAGGCTTCACAGGCCCCACTCTCTTTTTACAGGTTGATGATAGGCACACACCAAGCCTGGAGTCCTCAGAGTGTTCCCCTGAAGTGCCCAACCCCAGACCCACCTGACACTCACAGAATCCCAGATGCTCTGCTCTCGAAGGAACAGTACTCCTTAGATGACCAATTATGCTGTAAGGCACAGATCCACCTAACACACAGTACTTAGATACATTCATAGTAAACAGAAGAAATTTGTTTAACACAGAGCAGAGATTCAAGTGGTAGCAAGTAGAAGTATTTGAAACAAAAGCTTACCTATAAATTAAAATTATAACATGCAGTCTAGAACCTAGACTTACTTAACTAGATACCCCTTGTCTAATAATATTTAGCTCATCCAAAGTCTCTCCAGAATTCTTCAGCCAAGCCTGGCTATGATCCTTTTTTCATTTGGGGGGGGGAGGTGGGAGCGGAAACTTAAACTGTAAACTTACTTCTTAGGTGAAAGATTTAGAGTTCCTTTACCTGTGGTCACAGTTCAGAAATCCATTTTCTTCACTTCTAAACAAGACTCCTTCCTGTTGGTTTACCTTCCCCTGTAAATTCCCTCCCATAAAGATTTTACAAGCTTTTCATTAACATTGGGTTCAGACTGTATATGTGTATCCATTGTGAATCATACAATAGAATAATCAGTTTATATATAGTCAGATAGATACACAAACATCTCTTGTCTGAAAAAAATCCCAAAAACCTTGTTTATCCTCTTCCAGTGAGCAGCCCCAATTCACAGACCCGAAGAACATATTTTTTAGTATATATCTAACATATTACCTAGACATACCTTTCACAATGATTAGGATGACTTTCATAGACAGTAAATGGTTAAGAATGTTTCACCTAGGAAGAAGGGAAGAATCCTTTGTTCAATCTGCCCATTAAGTTTTGTGTCGGAGAGAAAAGATCCTGGAATCAGCCTCCTATCAGAGTAGTGAGTATTAGAGAAGAAATAAATAGGTTTATGTTTATTTTCTTTTATGTCTTGTCTTGTGCATTAGAGGGATAATCAAATTGGGATTTCTTTTGTGTAACTAAGGTTTTGCCCAGAGGAACATCCTCTGTGTTTTGAATCTGTTGTCTGTGAGAGAAGCTTGTATGCTCTCTCCCAGAAGTTTTCCTTTCATCTTTCTTTAATTAAAAGTCTTCTTTTTAAGAACCTGATTGATTTTTCCTTGTTTTAGGATCGAAGGGGGTTGGATCTGGACTCACCAGAAATTGGTGGGGGAAGGAGGAAGGATGGTTAATTTCTTTTTGTTTTAAGATCCAACGGTTTGGATCAGTGTTCACCAGGAACTTGGTGGATAAGTCTCTCAAGGCAACCCAGGGAAGGGTTATAGTACTTGGGAGGGAGATATTTTGGGGGGGAAGACGGAGTTTCCAAATGACTCATAAACGATTTGGTGGTGGCAGCAACCAGATCTAAGTCGATAATTAAGCTTAGGGGTTCTCATGCAGGTCCCCACATCTGTATCCTAAAGTTCAGAGTGGGGGTGAAACCTATGACAATGACTAATGTGACACAGGCTTTCAGTAGAAAATGTCACGGAATTGACAAAGACCAAAGTGGTCAGGTTCTCAGGTTTACATCTCCGTCGTCAACACACAGCAGCACTACCAGAAACACAAAGAGCATATTTTTCATTATCACTAGATAGCAATCTATCATGTCTTGTCTGTTAGCCAAAAATACTGTGAGAATCACGGTATATCCAGGAAAACCGAAATCACAAAGCGCATAACATTCATGAGATTTGAAGACTCATTCTATTGCATGTTCTTGCAGGTTTTCATTCTGAAGGGGGAAAACTAAAAGGGGAGGGCTGATATAAAAATGTTGCAATTTTGGTAGCTTTTGGCTGGCTGGTTCAAGCAGCTCATGTAATGGAGTTTTTATGAATGTAGCACAGAAGAAAAGCTTGGTCTAGAGAGGTGCTGCTGAATATCTGCTGAGCAGATGCAAGTCTGTGTTCACTGGAATTTATGGATGCTCTGCACTTTTCAGGATCAGCTCATAGTTAGATGGAACTATGTTTTCAGAAACAGAAAAGTATTGAAGTTGAGAGATACACAAGTCTGAGAAAACTGCTTAGAGTGACATTGACTGGGGTACAGACAAAGGAGTGAAACCATTGAATTTCACTGTCGAAGAGCATTTCTATACTGTTCAGTTTAAGGATGAGGCAAATAGGATCTTCATTCACTGTCTTTTCCTACTCGTCCCTAGCCCTGACTTGCGAGGTGCTTGCTTACAAGCTCCAAGTTAGCCAATGTAATAAATAAAAATAGATTGACCTTGTTTTAGTTGAGTTTTCCCATTAGGGGACATGTGATTACAGGGCCAGGCAATAGTTCTACTTTCCTGTGTAAGCTCATTAAGTATAAACCCACAAAATACAGCTGGTTAAAATATTCTTTGGGGGTAAGGGGCTGAATAAAACTGTGAGGCCGTGCTCTCCAGTGTGTAAGTCACACTCAAAAGTGAATATGAGATGACGGGGGTACAAGAGTGAGGGGACCCTGGAGGGGGTTCCTGGGTCAGCCCTGGGGACTGGAGCAATTGAAGAAGGGAGAGGGGGGCTTGTGCAGCCAGGAGTTCAGGACATTTGGTCTGATCTATGCGGTAGATGGACTTGGGTGTTGGGGGCAGCAGAAGGGCTTTGGGTGGAAGGGTAAGGGGTGGTGGAGTGGCAGGGGGTGAGGGGGATTGGGGATTAGAAGAGTTTTTAAGAGGTGCATTTATTGGGGAATGGAGCTGCTTGGGGGAATGGTGAGCAATAGCAGGGGAAGGTTTGGGGGTGGGGACATGGGGCTTTGGGGATTGGAGGAAGGGTTTTGGCAGGGTGATGTTTAAAACTTTTGGGGGGTATATATTTGGGGGAGCCATGCAATGGTGATGGGTTTATTTGGAGTGATGGAGGTTGGTGGGGAGGTGGGATGGATGGGGACTGTGGCAGGAGGAGGTTTTGTGAGGCTTGACTTTATTTGGGGGGTGGGAGTGGGTTGCTGTGTGTTTATTTGGGGATGAAGTAGCAGGTGGTTGGATAGATTTAAGCAGGGACTAGGTAGAAGGTTGGGGGGGTATTCTGGGGTTAGATGAGGGCTGTGGGAGGCAGGTTGAGAAGAGGTTGGTGGGAGCTATGGGCAGGGCAGGTTGGGGGGCTATGGTGGAGGATTCTACCTCCCTCATTGGCTTCAGCTCTGCTTTCAGGCATTGGGGAGCAACAGTCTCACTCCAGTGACTAGGGACGGGTCTAGCTAGCTGGTTGCTGGCTGCATTCAGGACAGACTTTGCCTTCAGCACAATGTGAACTCTTTCACTGCCTTCCAGCATGCCCCAGGGACTCTCTGCTCGTCCTGATACTTGGCAGCCGGGCGGCTCGGCGTCCTGGTGCCACTGGAGGCCAGGCAGCAGGGTGGCTCAGAGTCAGATTTGGAAGGGCTAAGCCCCTTCTAGCCCTAACTGCCAGCTATCTATGAGCTCATATTCCATTTACTGTCTTCCAGAGGTGAAGAGACCACCTTTGCTTATATGAACAAAATGATGATTTACGTTTGTCACCACATCTTTATGTGGAAATTTAAAATATTTTTTAAACTTCTTTAGACTCCTGATTTTAATTTTTTCTTAATAGGCTAATTTAAGACAGATACAAAATAAGTAATAGAAACAAAAATGCTTAGTGGTAGATCATTGTGTCCAGATACACAGACCTAATATTTCTGGTTAAAAACGAAACAAAACAAAGAAGGATTATTCTTGCTCAAGTTGCCTCCTTGGTATTTTTGATTTGCATTTTAAGTACATCCAGCTGTTAGAGTGGACTATTCTCTCTCTTTCTGAGTCTGTTTGTCCATTTATCTACATCTATTGTAATTTTTTTGGGTATTCATCACCAAAATAACTAGGTGCCAAATATAGTAATTAAAATGCACAGAGTTGTTAATATTGAACTTCACAGTTAACCCTTCTTTTCATCTAATTTCTTTGCTTGCTGGTTTGTTGTTTCTGTGTATGGATGGTTTCTTTTCCTCATTCATTGTAGATAGGTGTGACGGGATCCCTGAGGTGCAACCTGTAACTGTGGGATTGCTGTGCCCCCTTAACTCTCCAGCCTGGGCTGTCTCTCACAATGCTTTGCTAGTGACAAGCTGCAAACCCCTCCAGGCACTATCACTCAGCACAGCCCCATGTGGAGCCCCACACCCAACTAGATTCCATGAATACTCCCAGAGCCACTCACGAATCACAAAAAGAAAGGCATCAGTCAAATCCCCCCAGCTCCCAGCCTTGTACCTGAGGAATATATCATCTTGTTTATTAATTGGTTCATCACTTCATCAATGAAAAGTGGATATACACCAGCCTTTGTATACCTGAACAGATTTACAAAACACTTCAGGAAAACTCACTGGTAAAGAGAAACAGTAAAACAAGTTTATTGACTACAAAAGATAGATTTTAAGTGATTATAAATGATAGACAAAAAGTCAGAATTATTTACCAAAAGAAAAGAAAATATAAGCACACAGTCTAAACTCTCAACACTATTAGACTCGGTAACATCTAGATTAAGCAGTTTTTCTCAGCCTACTGGATATTGCAGTTCATGGTATACAGGTTTCACCCTTGAAACCTGGGCCAGTCTCCTCAGTTGGAGTCTTCAGTCTTTTGAAGTTCCTTGTTGCTTGCAACATAGGTGCAGGGAGGGGAAAAGGCAAAGCATGGGGCTCTTGCGTTCTGTTTTATACCCTTAATCCATATGTTTGGAGAACATAAATCCAGGCATGTCTGGTGGACATTGCTGAGTCATCAGGCAAGACTGAGAAATTCCCTTGGTGTGGACTTGTGCAAGTGAGTCCTGTAATTGTAACTCCCTTGCAGGACAATGGCTGTTGATGGCTGTTCGACACCTGCCCATATGTGGGTTAGCTCCCTTGTCCTTGTCTGTGGAGATCTAATATCTGGGCAATTCCCCAACTCACAGCATATTTTAATGACAACTATACAACACAATCTCATAACTTCATATGCACTAATGATATCCATAGGTAGATAAAACAATGAGTTTCTGCAGATCATAACCTTTCCTATGATACCTCACATGGCATGCTTTACATGCAATAACACAGTTATATACAAATGAGGAATATGGGGGTTACAGGGCACAGCCCTGAGGTGCCGAGTGTCACAGAAGAAGGTTGGTGTAAAAGGGTAGTTCTTCCAAGGAGGTCTGCAAATGGAGAAGTATAGGCTCCATCTTATCTCCACAGCAAAAGCTTATAATAGTGATTGCCTCATCTCTGGCTCTTTCTTCTGGGTATTGTCAGCTATGCGGAGTTACACCCACTTCCACAAGGAATGAATTTGGGGCAATGCCAAGAAAAGTGCCTAACCTACAAAAACAATACCCTTCATGTTTATTCCCTTCATTCCTCAGAGGATCCACAACACAGATAGGATTGGAAATATGCCTTGGAAGTAAACACTATTTAAGCTACTCAAATAGAAGTTTGATATAGCATTCTCTAGATTTGTAAGTCTGGTAACTAGTGGCAATGCAGTCTCAGAGCAGGGATTTCCAAAGAACCTCTTTCTAATGGGAATGTGTGTTTCAAGAGAGCACAGATTACCATTAAAACGGTGATGTTCACTGCCCCCAAATAATCATCATATCTCCTCTCACCTCTGGGAAGCGTTTCCTTCTTGATCTATCAAAGTCCAAATTTGTTGACTTCCAGCACACTGGCCACGTCTACACTACGCGCGAAAATCGATTTTAGATACGCAATTTCAGCTACGAGAATAGCGTAGCTGAAATCGAATATTTAAAATCGATTTACTTACCCGTCTTCACCGCACGGGATCGATGTGCGCGGCTCGCCATGTCGATTCCGGAACTCCGTTTGTTTTGGTGGCGTTACGGAATCGATCTAAGCGCGCTCTGGGATCGATATATCCCGTCCAGATCAGACGCGATATATCGATCCCCGAGCAATCGATTTTAACGTGCCGATACGGCGCGTAGTCTAGACGAGGTGACTTTCCAAAATCTGTGTACATAAGCATTTAAGGAGGTAGAAATGCATGGTGAGAGTCTCAGATCTTGTGCATCAAACATGACTTTAGTAGAGGGAATAACTGTGTTACCAGGCAATGGTAATGCTAACTACTTGCAAACAGTAAAATTTCAATATCTTACTTGCAGCCATTGTTTAAGGGCCCACTTAAAACATAGTGACGCACTTTAAAAGTTTGCCCTAAAGCCACTGCTGTTTCTAAATCTTCGCTACAGCTTTCATTTTTTCCCCCCTGCAGGCTGACTTTTCTTCCTTCATTGTGTATCTCCTTCTCTCCATGCAGTTTTTGCCAGTTTTGAAATAAACCTGCTAATTTACTCTCAATCTGTCTGCTAGTAGCACTTAATTATTAGACTGCTTCAAAACTAAGTCATTCCATCATATTGAGGATTTACTAGATAGTGCTTACTTAACTCTTTCTTTACACATTTGTCATATATGCTAAAGTCCTCAGAGGCTGTCTTTATAATTCTTATTCTTTTGTAATGCTAATCGATGCTAGTGGATGTTCCCTAAATGCCAAGCTATTTTCAATTCATCCGCAACAAATTAACCAGGATAAAGATGCACCAGCATAAGTGTATATATTTGGATTCCTCACACATTTCTATTCTGTAGATGTAAGGAAACTCTAGAGAAACAAGGTCAGTGAGGTAATATCTTTTATTGAACCAACTAAAACAAAATATATTACATCACCCATCTTGTCTCTCTAATATCCTGGGACCAACTCTGCTACAACTACTTTGCATACAGTCACATGACCAAATTTATGCTTATCAGTCAGCATCTCTCATAGAGACTGAGCTGAACCAAAACGCCTGCTCCAAATACTGTGAACCTTTGGCTTCAGAAAATATCTGGATATGAAATTTGCGGTTAGGACCCACATATACTTTCAAAGCTATAATCAGAGGACTAGGCTACTAGAAAGATGGGCCAAATTTCTGAAAGGAGTAACAGGTGGATTTTTGTTTGTTTTAAATGATTTTTGTACAGTTCCTACTGTTATAAATTCTGTGTAACTAAATGTATAAGCACTTGATCCTGGAGAAATGTTCATTGATAGTTGAGTACAGATAGTGCTTTTTAGAAGCTGAGCATAACACCAGAAAATGGAACTGGTAGAATTTTTTCAATATTTGTTTTCCTTGCTGAAATATGGGGTTTCATTGAAATAAATGGTTTTCCCAAATGTAGGTTAACACATATTGTTGATTTTTAAGGAAAGTTCAAAGTGAAGTTTGTGTGTTTTTTAAATTGACGTTTAGAAATGAAACCTCCGTGACAAAATTGTTGACTTTCAAAATGTCAGTGTTTCACATAAAAAGTTTAATTTTGCTGAAAAAAGTTAAAAGATTTTTGGAGTTTTTCATTGCACAATTTTTTTCAACTTTTTAACTTTTTTTGTCCCATTTCAAGATGAAGAAAAACATTGAAATATTGGAATTTTTGTAGGATGGAAATTATGTTTTCTGAACTGTTCTCTAGTAATTTTTTTCTCTTCCTGTGCCTCTCAGACTGGAATAATATCTCAGATATTGAGCTGCATTCTGCAAGTTGTACTCACAGAAATAAAAAACTTTAAAATGGTTCAAAAACATTATACCTTATTGAACTTCTTGCATAGGGTGACCAGACAGCAAGGGTGAAAAATTGGGATGGGGGTGGGGGGTGATAGGAGCCTATATAAGAAAAAGACCCCAAAATCAGGACTGTTCCTATAAAATCAGGACATCTGCTCACCCTATCCTTGTACCTTCTTGTGACTACTGTCTATCCTTGGATGGCATGAGATAATTTTTGGAGGGTGTCAGCAATATTTATTTAGCTTCTGGAGGTGTTTATGTTGAGCAACCTACGACTCCCCTCTCTGCCCATCCTCCCTTTGCATGATTTGAATTATATCTTTTGCTGGCTGCTATTGTTAAGGCTGCAAAATAGTCTCCAATAGGCTTCCTGTTAGGTTGACCCAAAACCAAACCAAACAAACCCAAACAAATCAAAGAACTTAACAAAGCCTCCTTGTTAGGGTTGCTGACAAGGGTTTACCTAATAACAGTAACATTAACTTTTGCATTTACTGCAACTTCAACTTGAATTTTACATTAATATAAGCCAAATCATACCTTTCCACAGAAGTACTTAGTGTGGTATAGCAACTGATCTAGGAAACCATGTGATATTTATCTTTTGGAATTTGTAAACTGTCCCTCCCAGGGAGAGGAGTGTTTGAGCCAGGCCATAGGGGAGACAGGGGATATGGCTACCCAACTCATATCTCTGGAATCTCTGGCTGGCAGTGGGTTGTACCCTGCTTATACTTTCTTTAGCCCACTTTTCCTCTACAGGAGCTGAGCTGCCATTGACCATGCCTGCACAAAGCCCTCTTCTCTCGCTGGTGTGAGGGTGTGGAACCTAAGTTAAATCCAGATGTATTCTGGGGTATGTACTGCCATTTGAGGGGATACATACCCATGCTAATCCTCAAAGTGAATGGAACCCAATTGCCACATTTCCCTCCTTGGAAGATTTTCTCCTCCCTTAACCATGCCCTTTTGTTTCCCTCACGAGAGATTCACTATAATAGGGGCCCTTCTGTCCTTAAAAGTTGAGGGTATGGCTGAGGGCATAGTTTTAAAACAATCTCACTGACTCTACTAATGGAAAATGATAATAAAATAATAGGAGATATACCTATCTCCTAGAACTGGAAGGGACCTTGAGTCCAGCCCCCTGCCTTCACTAGCAGGACCAAGTACTGATTTTTGTCCCACATCCCTAAGCGGCCCCCTCAAGGATTAAACTTCACAACCCTGGGTTTAGCAGGCCAATGCTCAGACCACTGAGCTATCCCTCTCCCCTTTTCCATCTCTGATTCCTATGATCTCCTAGCAAGTTACAGCATTCAATCAGGGGCGGCTCTAGGTATTTTGCCACTCCAAGAATGGATGGCAGGCAGGTCGCTTGCCTGTGGGAGGTCCCCAGTCCTGCAGATTCGGCGGCACGCCCGCAGGAGGTCCACCGAAGCCGCGGGACCAGCGGATCCTCTGCAGACATGCCACCGAAGACAACCTGCCTGCCGTCCGTGCAGCAACCAACAGAGCGCCCCCCGTGGCTTGCTGCCCCGGGCACGCGCTTGGTGTGCTGGTGCCTGGAGCCGCCCCTGCATTCAATAGTTGATCAACTGACAATATATTTCTGTATTTTGCTCTGTACCTAATGTTTTGGCACCTCGTGCCAAATAGAGGACATCTATTTTATCTGCTTTGGTGTAGATCTTTTATTCTTTGTTGAAGCTGTTCCTACTGAGACAGTCTCAGCCTGTAATTACTCTGTTTTAAGCAGTAAATGTAGTAGCTAAAATAGAACAGAATCAATATTATTAATTTATGAAAATTAACTCCTGACAGCTCCACAGCTACTCCCTCTGGATTGGCATAAGAACGGAATGGGGTACATTCATCTAACAGTACACTGGATTTTCAATATAAGATATTTGTACCTAGATGGAGTGACTCCAGAGAGGCAAAAACATGTCCTCCTTATAGGAAGGAAACAAAAGCATTTTTTCTTATTAATATATTTATGAAAAAGAACGCAGTTCAAATATTTTCCCTTATGTGTGTGAAGAGATGGAGCCACAGCCATCAGCCAAATATCAAGGCTTGGGGCATTAAGTCTGTGCTGAAAACTCTCAGTTTACATTAAAATCTTTGACATAATGTTGGCATAGTGTGAAGTGCCTAGTCGACGCAAGGCAGTAAGCTTAGAAATTCTCAGGAAGGGCTCACCCAAAGGCTATAGATACTGTGAAAGAAGCCTTAGTTCTATTGATTCAACCAAGCCTGAAGGTGGAATTTACTAACAACCCAATATTTTACTACTAGAGATGGGCAGAGAATGAGCATTCCATTTCATGGAGGATTTGGTTATTACATAATCTGGTTTCATTCCAATTCAGAACAAACCCCCAACATTTCAAAATTCTCCATGAAAGGAAATGCAGACCCAGCCTTGGGACTCTGTTTAAGGGACTGGGGTGGTTGTAGTTGGGCTGCAGTCTGCTCATCAGGGGCAGGAGTCGCCAGGCCAGAGTTAGAGGAATTGCAAGGCCAGGCTCCTTAAATAAGAGCATGGGCGGCGGGTATAATAGGCTGCCACTGCACCTCTGGCTGTGTGGTTTTGAGGGGAAGTTTTTGTTTTATTATGCCCCATGCAGATTCTGGGGCGGCTGAGGAGGCGGTATGTGCTATTCACCTTCCTGGGTTCATCAGTAATCTCTCTGGACTCCAGAGAGATTACTGATGAACCTAGGAAACTCAGCAGGAAATACTGCCTCCTCAGCTGCCACAGAACCTGCATGGGGCATATCAAAAATTTCTTTGGATCAGAGTGAGAGGCTTTTCCCCACAGCGGCTTGGGGGTGGGGGAGGGGAGGAGTGATGTGCAGTGGTTTCCCCAGGAATTGAAATTAGGGGGGGTGTTCGAATTTACAGGGGGGGTGTCAGGTCCAATGAGATATATAAAAGAGATATGAATAAAGTAAATGTTTTGTTAGGATTATGCAAATTTAGCATAAGGAAAATGCAAGTTACACCAAAACATATAACAGATCTAGATTTCTAAAAAAAAATCAAAAAAATCAAAAAAATCTATTTAATTTAAATTGACTTTTGAAAAGTAAGCCATCATGGGATAAGAGGGCAGTCCTCTCATGGATCAGTAACTGGTTAAAAGATGGGAAACAAAGGGTAGGAATAAATTATCAGTTTTCAGAATGGAGAGAGATAAATAGTGGGGTTCTTGATGGGGTCCGTTAGGACCAGTACTGTTCAAATATTTCTTGGAAATGGGTAAAAGTGAGGTGGCAAAATTTGCAGATGATACAAACTTATTCAGGATATAAGTCCAGGCAGACTGCCGAGGTAAAAGGATTCGAAATGGTGTGATGGGCACAAATGGAATTATTTCAATGTTGAATAATGCAGTAATTGCACATGGGAGCCCAATATTATCTTAATACAAATGTGGCATCTGAATTAGATGTTACCTCTGAAGAGTTCTTGGAGTATTGTGGATATTCTCTGAAAATCCTTAATGTGCGCAGGCCCGTACAAGCAAAAACGTGGCCTTAAGAAGGATTAGATAGCAGAATCATATCACATTCTTTTATTATCATTGCTATGCCCATTTGAACGTGTGTGAGATTGGTCCTATCCCCTAAAGTATATTGGAATTGGAAAGGTTCGATGGGCAACTAAATGATCAGGGTATGAATTAGGGGAGAGATTAAATGATGGAATTTTTAGCTTAGAAAAGAGATGCTTCGATATTGGTAGAGGTCTTAAATCTTGACTGGTGTGAAGAAGGAGGATGGAAATGTTATTTAATCTTTACATACACCAGAATAGCAGTCACTCAATGAAATTAATAGGCAGAGGTTTCTTAAAAAACAAGGAGTACTTTTCACATATAAAGTCGCGGGAACTTTTGCAAGTGATGTGGTGGACAACTATAAGGTTTATAAAAGATGATATTCCTGGAAGGTTCATCTGTGGTATTAGCCCAGGATGGGGAGGGATGCAATACATGTCTGAGTTGTACTTAGCTGTTTGCAGAGCTGGAGAATGGCACGGGGATGGTTACTTGATGATTATTGTTCTGTTATTCTCATGAAGCGCTAGCTTGACCTGTTGTTAGCAGGATTACTGGGTATATGGACTTGGTCTGACCAGTATGACCATTTATGGTAAATTATTATATAATAAAAATGTTTGTACAGGAATCCCAACATATGACTCTCAGATAGCAAGCAATGTGAGATAAACTGGCAATATGCATTTAATCTTGGCTATAGAAAACATATTATATTTGTTTCCTTCCTGTCCAAATTACATTGCTGGAGCAAAGTGCTCATATAGTCAACCAAATGTTTATTTAATTTTTTCCTCCTTCGCACCCCCCATCACGGTGGTTTGTCCTTGGTCAGTGGGAGTGCTCAGGATTCGAGGTAGCTTCAAGTGAGTCACCTTCAGGTGGGGGACAAGAAGGCACCTTTTGTTCCTCCAGCTTGCTCACTGTTTGCTCTGGGCCGTGTTTTTTGTGACACGTTCACTCCACGCTCTGTTGCCCAATGGCCTGCGCAAGTCACTTCTACTTGCACCTGCCTGTGACCTCTGCAAGTTTGGTCTTTGAGGGTTTCACAGCTCTTCAATCATTTACTGAGATTAATTGGGGAACTTTTGCTGGCTAGTGCAGTCTGGGCTGTCTCTTCCACAGAAATGCTGTCCCCACAACAGGACTAAGCACTTAGACCTAATTGTCAGTGATTTCAGCTGCAGTGGTCACTTAACAGAACAAAAGACTATTTATGGAGCCTAATCAGCTCTGTCTTTCAACAGTGGAGAGGGACAGACCCCCACTCTCTCTCGATGCCTTCAAATCATAACAGGCTAAGTACAGTTCTACTGCCCTTTACTCATACAATAAGACCAACATTTCATGCCCTGCCCCACCCCCACATTCAAGTGGTTTGTAACCCAACCCCAGCCAAAATCTATCACTTGGACAACACAGCTCTGTTTGCTGGATACCTAGGTAGATTAGGTGTGAATGTAAATATAATCTGGTCCCGCAGCCCCAGCTCATCACTAGCTGTCAGGGAGAGCTCATTTAGATTTTGCTTACAAATCATCATTTGATATTATTAGGTTGGCCAACATCATAAATGCACTGACATCAAAAACAACAGCTGTATAAGGAAGCAAGGAAGCTAGTCTATGTTCATACTTTTCAAATCTAGTATATTTTTTCAGATACACATATTTTATCATACATTGTATAAGCTTTTAAAGTGTGTATTAATGTTTCAGTTTAAATTCAGATTTCCAAACAGTCACTAAATTGGTATGTAACTAGCTCACAAAACTAGGGGGGGTGTTGGGGAAATTCAGGGGGGGTGAACACCCCCTCTGGGGGCGGTCTAGGGAAATCACTGGTGACGTGGCTGCAGCTGGCCCAGGGCTCCTCTGGGTAGGTGTGGGGGGTTTCTCGGAGCACCTCTGGGCAGGTGTGAGGGGAGGCTCGGGGCTTCAGCAAGCTTGGGATTCCTCCGGCTGAGGGGGGAACACATGGCTCCAGCCATGGGAGAGGGGCAAAGGATCTTGGGATGTGCAGGTGGATGGAGTGGACCCTCCCCTACAGGGGGCTCCCCTACTGCCCATGAATAAGAGACAGAGAAAGAATCAGATGGGGTCAGAGACCGGAGATCAGAGGCAGTAGCATCTTAGAACTGAGAGGCAGGAATGAGGTTCGAAGTCAGACTGGAGTCAGAGACCAGGAGACAAGGCAAAGTCTGGCATTGTCAGGGAGCTCTACTACGAAGTCCAGGGTGATTGAAGTCCAAGTCTTAGATGGAGGGGTGTCTTAGTGCATGCACACAAGTCGCACGAATCAACTTAGTCCTGGATCTTGTGTGACGATGTGGTTCTGGCGGGACCCAACTGAGAGTGCCAAATCAGGACCAATTGCTCAAACAGGGCAATCACAGCCCAAGGCTGGGTTTTTCTACCTCTAAGGCAAACCAAACCAGCTAGACAAAAATGACTTCGGTTTCACCCCACTGGCTAACCACAAGTCACACAAGCAATTTCCTTAGACACTCCAGTCTCCCAGTATCAC
>NC_133771.1:73224915-73320327 GCF_003597395.2 Chelonoidis abingdonii
TAGCTGATGGTCCTTAATGGGCCATCAAGCAGGCTTAGCAGAGCTAACACCAACTTGTCTGGGGTGTCACTCAGAACTACAGCACCAATTTGAAATATAGACAGTATACAGCCAATACTTATAATTTCAACTACAAAATGATACAGACATACAGACAGCATAATCATAACCAGCAACCCATAACCTGGTCTTAGACATCTTTTATGACCCCCCTTACATAAGATTTGGTGCCACTACAGGACCTTGGTTGCAACCCATTTCTATATGGTCCCAGTTTATATCAATAAAGTCACACCTTGGTTCACATATGAGGTCACCAGAAGAAATGGGAAGCCATGCAGAAGGTCTTGAGGCAGCCAAAGTGGCCTGCCAATGGAGTGTCATGGCAGAGATGAAGTGCTTCTAGCCAAGGATGCTCTGGTGGAACATAGATGTTCACGGGGGGACGGATTCTTCCTAAAAGTGAGAGGTCCTTGAGGCTCTGCCCCCTATGTGGCCCCGCCCCTGTCCCTTCTTGTCCCCCTGAGTCCCTGCCCCCCCGGCCAAGCTGGAAGCTGGATCCCAGGCCCCTCCACTTGCCCAGGGCTGGGGGTGTGGCTGAGAGAAGCCCCCATGGTTGGTGGAGGATCTGAAGCTCCTCACAGCTGCCTGCATGGCTCTTACCCTGACCCAGCTCTGGCTTCTGGCCTGCCCTGGGGGCAGCCCAGAAAAGCTGCAGCCAGGCCATAGTAAGATGGTGCCAATCACTGAAGGCCAATGTAATTGCAAGTAGTTCCTTTTTCAGTATTTCATAATTACATTCAGTCTGGGTGAGATTTCAGGAAAAGTAGGTGCAGAGCTGCAGTGCTTGCTGTGGGCCATACCTCTTGGAGAGGATTGCTCCTATGACTACATTGGAGGTATCAGCTTCCACTATGAGTTCTTGAGCCAGATCTGGGTGTGCTTGAATGTGGGCAATGGTGAAAGCAGTCTCGAGTTGTTCAAAAGTAAGGTGAGCTCTGGATGTCCAGACAAATTTGGTTGTCTTGCGGAGGAGGTTGGTCATAGGGGTATATGTATTGAATAGCCTGGAATGAATTACTGGTAAAAGCTGACAAATCCCAAGTGCTGTAACTCCTGGAGGGACCTGGGCACAGTCCAGCTACAGATGGCCTCCATCCTCTGGAGGTCTATCTTAAGACCCTAAGAGGCGAGGATGTAACCCAGGAATTCTGTAGAGGGCTGGTAAAAGGTGCCTTTTTCCAACATTGTGAACAGGTCATGTTTTTATAGTCTTTCCAGGATGGAATGAATGAGGTAACAGTGCTCTTTAAGAGTGTCTGAGAATACAAGTATGTCATCAAGATAGATGACTACACACTTGTCCAGGATGTCTCTAAATACATCATTCACCAAGTGTTGAAAGGCCATAGGGGCATTGGTCAGACTGAAGGGCATTACTAAATATTTAAAGTGCCCAGTAGTGGGTTTGAAATGCAGTCTTCCATTTATCCCCTGCCCAGATGCGCACTAGGCTGTAAGCTCCTCAGAGGTCCAGTTCGGTGAAGATTCTAGCAGACCGCACATGATCTAGTAGCTGCAGGATCAGAGGTAGAGGATACTCATTCCAGATCGTTACCTGGTTTAGGGCCTGATAGTCTATGCAAAGGCATAGAGTTACATTCTTTTGCTTGACAAATAGGACTGGAGTCCCTATTGGGGAGGTGGAGGGACAGATGAAGTCCTTGGCTAGGTTTTCCTGGATGTATTCACAAAGGGTTGCCAATTCAGGTTTGGACATCACATAGATCTGTCCATAAGGAATGTTCACTCCAGGTTGCAGATCTATGGGGCAGTCATAGTTTTGGTGTGGAGGTAGTGTGTCCACATTCTTCTTCTCAAAAACACCCACATAGTCCCAATATTTTTCAGGGAGATGGGGCCTCAGACTTGGGACAGGTTTCTCTCAAGGGCTGAGAGGTAGTTCTAGAGTATAGCACCTGGGTGGTGCCCATGCTGGTTCTCCGTATACGGCCTGGATTCACTCATTTCCCTGATTCCTTGAGAGCAGAGGTTCTCAATGGGCACATGGCAAGGACATGTCCTGGTGCTCTACAATAAAAACAGAATATTGATCGCCACTCCTTTTCTTCCAGGGTCTAGTAACAGTGACCTAGATCAACCTGCATTGGTTTGTGGTTGGGCCCTGGGGTTTTAGGTATAGGATTTAGTTGGTGTGGTAGCAGGGTGCCCCACCTCTCCTCCTTCTGCTCATGGAACTCATGGAGCTGGTTGTCAAAGCAGAGTGAGAGGTCAGTAAATGCCTCCAAGCAGATTGAGGTCCCCACAAGGGCTAGTTAGTTTTTTACTTCCTCATTAAGCCCATGCCGAAAATGATGCAGTTGGGCTGTCTTGTTCCACTCGACATCAGCTGCAAGTTGCTGGAACTGCACAGCATATGAGGCTGTGAACAAAGGAGTGAACAAAGATATGATGGAACTATTTCTGAGTATACAGAGTTGGTAATACAAAATCTGTTTTTTTAAACTAATAATGTTATAGAACAGGGATCGGCACCCTTTGGCCTGTGGCCGGCCAGGGTAAGCACCCTGGTGGGCTAGGCCGGTTTGCTTACGCGTCCACAGGTTCAGCCGATCGCGACTCCCACTGGCCATGGTTCGCCGCTCCAGGCCAATGGGGGCGGCGGGAAGCAGTGGCCAGCACATCCCTCGGCGCACACCGCTTCCCGCCGCCCCCATTGGCCTGGAGTCGTGAACTGCGGCCAGTGGGAGCTGCAATTGGCCAAACCTGTGGACGCGGCAAGTAAACAAACCGACCCGGCCCATCAGGGTGCTTACCCTGGCAGGCCATGGGCCAAAGGTTGCCAATCTCTGTTCTATAACATTATTAGTTTAAAAAAACAGATTTTGTATTACCAGTATAGAAATATGTATATGTAAGCAGGGAATGGTCCTGCTATTGTGGGGAACTTTCCTGGCTTCCGCATTACTACAGTGAAATGGGCTAGTGGAAGGATCTGAGTCCTCGCTCCTACTTCCTTTACCCAGAGGCCTCCCTGCCCTCAAGGACTCCCCTTGCACTCTTCTGTCCGGCAGAGTCCTCGTAACCCCAACAAGGCTGGGTCCAGGATTCCTGGGGGGGCTCGATCTCCAACCTTGCTGTGGTCACCCAGGTCAGGGTCTAGGGTGCCCCCACTCCAGAGTACTCTCTCTGCACTGGATGCTTTCCTGACTCACTGATCATTACATATGATTTAAAGCAATACAGTTTATTTAATTAACAATTAGTTTTAAAAGAAATAAGAAAAAATGGGAAAGGTTGAAGGAAACACATCACCCCACTCTGAGGCAGGGAACATCACAAACAGTGTCTCTGGAATGAAAAACAGTTCACAGTCTGTTTCTTGTAGGTCTCAGACCTCCCTCTCAGGCCCTGGTTGTGCCGCAGGGATGCTGTGGGTCGGACACTTGCTCTGGCAGTGGCCACACACTCTCAGGTTCTAGGTGGCAGGACCCTTCTTCCCAGCATCACCCCTGCCCTGTCAGGGTTACAGTCCCCCTCCAAGTCTCTCCTGCAGAGCCTCTTGGCTGAGGCATCTCCCTGTGCTGGGCCCACTGCCCAGGGTCCCCCTCTGGACTGCTCCACTTTGCCTCAGCATGGCTGCTGCTGCTGTTGCTCTGCCTCCAGCTCCCTGGGCTGCTTCTCTGGCCCCTCTGGCTCTGGTTGCTGCAGCTCTGCTCCCAGGGCAGGTCTGGTCTCTCTGGGCTGTGCTCTGGCTTTGGGGCTGCTGCTCTGCTCCCAGCAGCTTAGCTTGGGCCCCTGCTCTCTCCTTAGCTCAGCCCCACTCTGTCTGACCCAGGCAATTCCAGCTCACATGGAGGATGGGACCCCCCTGGCCTCCTGACTCCATGATTAACCTGCCCATCCTGTCAATCAGGCTGAACCGGAGCTTTGGCCTCTCCCCATTGCCCTGGGGACTGTCAATCTCAGGGTCCTCATTTCCCATCGACACTTCCCTTTTTGATACTGGGAGCTAGCCAACCAAAACACCCCCACTGAATGTTAGTAAGGAGATAACAGTCCCCTTATATATAGCAAAGATTTATTTGTTTGTTAAATTAATAGCATAAACTAGATTATCACTTTTAGAACTGGTCGTAAATGAAAAGAAAATCAGCAAACATTTTCATTGAAATTTGTTTCTATTTTTCAGCAAAATTAAAATACTGAAATGTTAGAAACACCTCTTCTTTGCCCCTTCCCCCACCCACTCCCCCTGGACAATCAGGGAACTCAAGAAAGACCCTACTCTAGCTAAGGCTGAAAAGGAAATGATTGCTCCAACATGCCATGCCATTGATACCAACACATATGCTGCTCATAGCTACAGCAAAATCATTCTCCCTTGCCTGAAGAGAAATTGGACTTTTTTCATTTGCCCACATATCTGTTACAACACATCCCTTAAAAAAGGCTGAGAATATTCTCTCCTTTCCACTCTTTAGTTTTTCCAGTCTACTTACTTTTTCATTTGTTGTTCTTTTAATTAAGAAAAGGACTCTTCTTCTCTTGTCTGTTATCTCTTTGAAAGAACGATTTATTTCTGAACTATATATTTATTTGCCTATTTATTTCTGTGGTGCGAATCACTTTTTCATATGGTTATCTCTAAAATGATGAGAGCATTGTCATGCAGTCTCTGAATACATTTATTATGACACAATCTCAAGAGACAAAATATGGAGATTACTATATTCTCCTCTTGGATTTGTGATGTGTTCCCAGTTCCAACCCTCTACCACATCCAGCATCAACTCTCAGTTTCCAATGATACAACTTCCATCAGATACAAATTCTTAAAACTACACAAATTGTCATCTGAAAGTCCATGGCAATTTCCAGAATAAAAGAATAACTAAGTAACATCTGTTTTAACACCTTATTTCAGTATCGTGATAACAAAGCTTTGCCTAAATTGAGCCTCTTATTGCTATAACTGACAATAACTGAAGGAAATATCATGCTGTGTAAGCTGGCTTTTGGCTGGTTTTATAGTACTGTAAAAATTGTAAAATTGCACTACATTGTATGACCTCATTTTCTGATTTGCTCTTAATAGGTAATAATCAAAGTAGAATTTAGTTTACTAGGTGGGTGGAGTTGGGAGTCATGTACCTTGGGCTCCATCAAATGCTAATTAATTTGGGTTTTACTTTAGGAAAACTCAGACTTGTAAAAATTTTCAAAGTTACTAAGCTTTTGGTTAACTTGGATTCCACTAATAGTCTCTGTGGTTTATCCCTCTCTACATACTGCTCCAGCTACACAAATCAGTGTTGGGCATTGATATGAAGCGGTGAGGGATAGCTCAGTGGTTTGAGCATTGGCGTCCTAAACTTAGGGTTGTAAGCTCAATCTTTGAGGGGCCTCTTAGCAATCTGGGGCAAAAATCAGTACTTGGTCCTGCTAGTGAAGGCAGGGGGCTGGACTCAATGACCTTTCAAAGCCCCTTCCAGTTCTAGGAGACAGATATATCTCCAATTGTTAAAGAGACTCTGGCCTAAGGTTTCCCTACTCCTCTACATAAAACACACAGCAAATTAATTATTGTAACAGAATCATATTTTTCCCCTGGATTCAAGGATGTTCTTGCAAGTTTTTATTAAAGATGATACTCGCTAACAGATATTTCACTACATTATTTCATGTTGTACAATTCTTTGTATCACAAAGCAAAGGGAGTCAGAAAAGATCCCAATGGTGTGCGAATGGACTTCAGAATTCTCACAGTGTGCCCCCAATGAATTTACAATTGGAGATACATAACAAGACTTTTGAAATATATGGACTCTCTAGTTGCATTAATATAAAATGTACGATTCCTTTCATATGCCCCATGGCCCTTATCCATCAAACACTTAAACATGTACTTGTTTATACATATGCATAATTCCATTAAAGTAGATGGGGCTAGTCATGTGTGTAAAGCTATGCATGTTTGAAGAATTGAAGCCCTATAAGTCTGTTCCAAACAGACTAATAGGCATTTTAGAGATAGACTTTGATGGGCTTTGGATGAGGCTATAAGACCCCGATCCAGTCGATCATTTGTATCACAAAGCAAAGGAAGTCAGAAAAGGTCCCAATGGTGTGTGAATGGACTTCAGAATTCTCACAGTGTGCCCCCAATGAATTTACAATTGGAGATACATAACAAGACTTTTGAAACATATGGACTCTCTAGTTGCATTAATATAAAATGTACGATTCCTTTCATATGCCCCGTGGCTCTTACCCATCAAACACTTAAACATGTACTTGTTTATACATATGCATAATTCCATTAAAGTAGATGGGGCTAGTCATGTGTGTAAAGCTATGCATGTTTGAAGAAATGAAGCCCTATAAGTCTGTTCCAAATAGACTAATAGGCATTTTAGAGATAGACTTTGATGGGCTTTGGATGAGGCTATAAGACCCTAATCCAGCTGATCATTTAAGCATGAACTTAATTTAAGCATATGAGTAGCCACTGAAGCTAGAGTTAAGCATATGGTTACCTGCTTCTTTGGATCAGGGCCTAACACAGTAAGATTGAAGTCCTACTAGATATTTCAGACATCACATATATTCCTTGTACAATTTTTTAAATATCGAAGTGTTTAATATATATATACAAATTAATGAGTATATATATATATATAAAATTTGATAGCATCCAGCCACCTCACTAGCGCATGTTGCCCTTTCAGAGGCTTCCAACTCTATGTGCAGTTACATGGGTCCCATAGGCTCCATCCAGCTTGTGCTTTGCCTGAAAAATATTACTTCAAGGCAATTAGCCTCCCATCAATACCCTATGCCATATTCAGTCTATCTTCCTTTAACAAAAAAAAAAAAATGCACAGAAGATTTCTATTCCACTTATGGGCAAAAAAAATATTATGAAAAACAACTGCGCATTTAATGGTCATGCAAAAAAACTGCATTTCAAAGCTCGTCATTTGATTCTTGGCTGCTGTATTTTTTTTTTTAGTTTATTTTACTCATCACCTCCAAACAAGAAAGTTTATTTACATTGTGGGTAGCAAAATGTATATCTGGAAAAAATGTGAGGCCGTTTTTGAGTTATGGACTGAAAAAAATAGTATCACAACCATAAAAGCCATTCTTTTTGGTTTACTATAACTCTGGGGGGAAAAACACAAGCTGAAAACTTGTTGGCTATTGTTTCAACTTCAAGTGAATTGGTACTGATGCTCAGAAGATATAGAAGCTCAAAAAGGTATAGAGGCTCAAAATAGGTTTTATAATGGAAAAACTGGCAGACCCTTCACTTAGCAGTGCAAACAGACTGTTCTAAGGAAAGGAGAGAAGAGGCATTCGAAAGACCCATTGGAAAGCGGCTTTTGTTCCTTTGAAGGCATAGCAACTGTGGAGGGTTTTCGTCTTTTCTATTTCCCCTGCTGGATGATATCTAACTGGCTGATTAATTAATTACACCTGGTAGCCAATTAACTACTATGAGAATGGCTCTGAAAGAGAATCTAGTTCAAAAAACTATTGGGGAAATGCAATAGGTGAATTGTAAAGTATATGAGAAAGGTTGAGAAAGTAAAAATCAATTCTCTCTGATATGTTTCCTTTGAGCATAAGTAGGCATTTCATGACCTAAAAGTGCAGTCTTACTAATTGCAATGATTAAAAAATTGAAAGTTTTAAGTTGCTACCCAGCAGACAGAAAAATTAAATTAAAGTTGTAGAATGATTGTGGCTGTTGTCACAACGTGGATGTGTTTTTAAATCAGGGGATCAAGAGAAGTATTAGATCCAAGCAAATAATTCACAATGAATAATTTGTCCAACAAATTTAGCCTCTTCTTCTGCTTAAGTCATGATTTGTGATTTTCTCAAGTGTGGTCTTTATTCCAAATTATTTGTGATACTTTTGTGACTTCTTTAACTCTATGGATTGATCCCAAACAGCTTTCTCTAAGAATTTAGTATGCATTTTGTGCTGGCCAATTTTGATTAGTTACATACATTATGTAATAGTATTATTTCTGTTTTCTGATTAGATAAGGGCACAATCACAATCACTAGTCTGATAGTCACAGGTTCACATTTAAAATTTGCTTCCATTCAAATATTCAGCCATGTAACTCTACAGGTGGCTTTTTGTGTATGTTTGTGCCAGTTAAACTCAGTTGCACAAACATCTGACCACATCAGGCTCTTTTTCAAGTCCCCAGCACTGGCTCCCACTCGGTTTCAGATGCTAGTTTAAGACCTTAGTCCTAATCTTCAAAACAGTCATTGGATAAAGTTGTAGTTACAATAAAGACCATTTCAATCTATGATGTATTGAGGCAGCTGCGCTCCTTTGTGACAATGCAGATCACAAAACCTAGGATGAAATGTACAAGCATTCTTGGACAAAGGCATTCACCTCTGGCATGAACTTCCAGAAGACACTGGGCAAATCCAGAATCTGACCATTGTTAAGAAACACTACAAAACCTTCTTCTTTTTGATAGATTGGCTCAAATTCCCACTCCTTTGCCTTGGAGTGAAGACCCCCCCCCATCTACAACTTTTGAGGAGGCAGGAATTTATCCGTAAATGACTTCAGTATACAGATATCTCCTACACTTTTATCACCATGGACAGTCCCACACTGTAATCGAAAGGTGTTATTACAGCTTGAGCAGACATATCCAAGAGATCTTTAATCTAGTTAGCTTGGGTCCCAGAGCAGTGAAGCTGCAACAGTGTATACTGCAGCATGGGCTGTACAAGTCTGCCTGGAACCATGCGTAATTACCTGTGGGACTAGCTCATGCTGAAACATGTGCTGTCATGTGTCAGTGCTCACGGATCCACGCAAGCTAGATTGAACTAAATGACCAAGGTTGTTCACTGGCATTAGGGTTCCCATGTTAAGAACCTGGAGTTGATTACATTGTTGAAAGGCACAGCTAATGCCACAATGATTACAATATAGACATAGCCTATGTTTCTATTAACTGTGCCTTTCAACAGTATAAAACCCCAGATACTTAACACAAAGAACTTTAACACAAAGGAACAAGGGGTCCAAACTGCCCCTTCACCCTTGGTCATTTAGTTCAACATTAGGCATCTCCTTCCCTTTGGAATTCATGATTCATGTGGTGCAAGGTAGCACCACATTTGTGTTGTTCCTTGGATAAAGCAAGAGAGCTACAAGCAAATCCCAGTGCCTATCTCCCAGGACTGTGATGAAGCTCCCTTTGGGCTTGCAGTGTCCCATCAGCAGTAGTGACTTTTCCCTACCTGTGACTTATGGCCTGTGGGCTTCTCCTCAGTGGCAGGCCCATCTTCCAATGAGAGGAGAGCTGGCAGTGGTATGCAAGGGGAGAGATGTCTTGCCAACTCTCTAATCAATTGGCACTCTGAAGGGTAGACAGCCCACTGGGGCTATATAGCAGTATTTGAGCATCTTGAGTTTCAGGTAAAGACTCTGGTGGATAAGAATCCCCAGAGACTACTCTAAGAGAAAAGTTGGATCCTTAAGGTACATTCTGATCTACATAGTCTGTTGTATTATGTAGGTCTGTATAGTACGTAATCTAATTTTTACCTTCTTTCAACAGCTCTGGATAGCTGCCTTTTTAGATCTCTTTTACTTAAAATGATGTACTTCTTCACTTTCATATAAAATATCTTGTAATAGTTGCATAACAGATATAATTCATTTTGAGTGCCCATAACTCCAGTACAAATGTGAAATGTTCCCTCATGCAGGGATTACAATATTGTTAAGAAGAGTCTTGTTATGGTCTCTTACTACAAAGTGCTGCTTTGGGTAGTAGTTAGGAACTCCTAGAGGACACAACTATAGTGTTCTCCTAGTGCTTTTAGTTATCAGCAAAAAACATCTGGGGAGTTGTTTCCCTGATCCATTTCTCTGAGGTGAAAAAAGGTTGTATAGAATGTTTAACTAGAAAAAGATCAGATGATGTTAAATGAACCAGGCAGCAGCAACTTTCATTGATCCTTCAAAACTCTTTTGCTCAGCTGTGCTTCCAAAAAAATGAAGCTTCACACCCCAATTCCAGATATGATATGCTCACAAAATACTATGGTAATAGTTGCCATTACTATTAGTTACTTAGTCTTTAAAAATTAAAAATCAGCTGATCATAAGAAAGAGACCTCTGGGTCAAGAGAATTTTAAAACTGAAATTATAGCATGGGCAACTATATATTTTCAACCAATATATATTTATGTTTATAAATCTTGGTATTATTTTGAGCATCAGAAAATAAAGTTTGCTGACTCACTTATATTTCATTTCAGTATAAAAAATAAAATCATAGGACTGGAAGGAACCTTGAGAGATCATCTAGTCTAGTCCCCTGAACTCATGGCAGGACTAAGTATTACCTTAGACCATCCCTGACAGGTGTTTGTCTAACCTGCTCTTAAAAATCTTCAATGATGCAAGAGATTCCACAACTTTTCTAGGCAATTTATTCCAGTGATTAAGCACCCTGACAGTTAGGGTGGACATTTTTCTCAATATCCAACCTAAACTGCCCTTGCTATAATTTAAGCCCATCGCTTCTTGTCCTATCCTCAGAGGTTAAGGAGAAAATTTTTTCTCCTTCCTCCTTGTAAAAACCTTTTATGTAGTTGAAAACTGTTATCATATCTCTCAGTTCTCTTCTCCAGACTAAACAAACCCAGTATTTTCAGTCTTCCCTCAGAGGTCATGTCTAGGTATTTAATAATTTTTATTGCTCTCCTTTGGACTTTCTCCAATTTGTCCACATCTTTCCTGAAACATGGTGCCCAGAACTGGACACTCCAGTTGAAGTCTAAGAAGGCCTGCTTCTTGTGTCTTGCTTCCAACACTCCTGCTAATATATCCCAAAATGATGTTTGGTTTTTTTGATTTTTTTTTTTGCAACAGTGTTGCTGAGTGTTACACAGTGTGTAAACTCCTTTATTTATTTTTAACCAATCCGGGTGTTTAAAAATTGGTGACCTGACCAACATGAGACTTATTTTTTTTCCTATCCTAAATAAGCAGTAACATGCATTAGAACACAGGAATGGCCATGCTGGCTCAGACTCAGAGATCTGTCTAGTTCAATATCTTATTTCTAATAGTGGTCAGTACCAGATGCTTTAGAGGAAGGTGCAAGAAGCTCTTCAGCAGACAGTTATGAAATATCCTGCACACAGAGGAAGTTTCTTCTTTTCCGCCATGAGTTATAAGCATGAGGGTTTCTATTCCTCCTAAAAAATAATTCTCTCTAATGTAACTGATGTTCCACAAGGACACCTGCACAACTGGGTGGGTAGCTTCTTTGAGTCTCCTGCAAACAGAGCCAGCCACCTCCCCAACTTCCCCCATGGTGAGATGAGATGAACAGCTGTCCTAAACTCTCCCACCAAAAAGAGTAGCCAACTGTCAGCCTGAATGGCCTCCTGAATATGACTCCAGTGGATGCAAAATGCATCCAAGACGAGTCGATAATAAAACAAATGGTCACTTCCTCCAGGGACAACAGCAGATAAATTGTCCTAGGATAAAAATAGTTCATTGTATTGTGTAAAATGATAGAACTACTTTAGCCTTGAGTAATATTACATTGCTTTTGCCCCCAAACAAGTACCCATTTATATAACAGTTTATCTTCCTCATTTTTACATTTGGTCTTTGCCCTTTCACTGCTTTGTTTATTTTTGCCTGAGTGATGAAGTAAAAAGTCACCATTTATGTAAATGTTTTCCAGGTGGATGTAATGTTGTGAAAGGAGCTGGCCTGACAGCATTGGAGATTGAAGCCCCTTGCTTATCCACAGAACAGATACTGCCCAGTTCTCAGCAATGCAGGCCTCTTGACATTGTCCCACTCATGTGCTTCAACAACCAATCCAGAGATGTGATGATCTCTAGAAGTCAGATGCTAGTTCAGATAGTCTCCTTTCTAAATTAATGACCAACTGGTGCCAGCTGTGCTCTTTTTTGTGTGATGAGAACAATCATCTACATAACTTAGGACCAGACTGTGCACTAGAACCCAACAGGCACAGTGAAGGGGCTGCAGCATAGATGGAGTTTTGACTTGATCAAAATTCTTCCTTCGGTTTCCCATCTAGCTCTGTTGCTTGGTGCAGAGAGGGTAAGGAGATAAGCCACCCTCCTTTTCATACCCCTCTACAGCCCCTTTCAGACATCTAGCATTTGTATAGGTACTGCTATAGAGCAAGGACTATACTCCCCAAGTGGGAACCTGATTATTTCTTGCATGGGAATGAAATGAAGAGAAGAGAGAACTTCTTGTGCCTTCCATAACTCCTCTGTGCACCAGATCAAGGGCTGGCTGGAATCTGTCTCCTACTTGTTACATAACAATGGACAAACTAGAGGTATTCTCCTTTTCCTGGGGTAGAGCAAAGTTCATCATTCGGCACTTGTATTCCCAATGCCTATTTGTTCTTTTACAAATTATTTTCCTTTTTCTTTGAAGGGCCTTATAAAACTGTGGGAAGAACATCAGAATTTAGCTGGAGTGAAGAGTGATGTTAAACCTGTTCTTTCAATAGAAGCATTTCCATTGACTCTATTAGTTTCAAAACTGAAGAGACAAAAAAAAGTGATGAAAAGCAAAGTGATACACTGGCTGACTTTAATACACTGTAGGTTTCCATGGATTTTACTACTCTTCTTTATAGATTTTTTTTTTTTACTTTGAAACTTGCAAAGACTTGACTTCAAATATATTTATGGTGCCCCCTCTGCTGACCCTGAGTAGGTTAATCTGGTGATGCATATTGTATAATGTGATTACAGAAGGTAAAACCAGGTGAATAAGGTACAGTATCTAGAGTTCTTTAGCAGCTTTGATGTGTATCTCTCAATTTTCTGTCTTGCTTTAAAAAAAAATGGTGCCAGCAGTGCCTATAGTACTCGATTAACACTGCCATGTTACTCTAGGCAGACATCGACTGTACCTGTCTTGTTTCTCACAGTCATGCCCCTTTGGTCTTTTCAGAGTTATGAATACTTGAGACACTCCTACAAATGACTGTGCTGATTAAAAAAGCTTGATCATATCGTCTTTTAGCTTTTAAATGTGCTGTCAAACAATAGAATCAGAAATATGGGGCTGTGGCAGTTATTTCATATTAATGCTCTGAGTTCAAACAAAGTGTCAAGATGACTAAGTACAAGGGATTTTCAGAATGCTTTAATGTAGCCTCATTTCAAATCACTTCATAAGCAGCTTGGTAATGAGCTCAATAAATTCTGTTGGAAAAAAAATACACTAGCTACAAAAAAAAAAGGGATGTTATTTTATAATTAGCCCTCTGGGTTTGTGGGAAGGAGTCTTATTTCCTGTTTGAAATCCACTTTGTTAGTGCTGTGATGTGTAGATGGCTAAATGAATATGAAATATTGTAATTAACTACATCACAAGCTGTTTATCTTATCAGCAGTGTTTTTCTTTAAAGTCTGGCTTGTTGACCACCAGTGTATGATCCCCATTTTTCTGTGCCTTGCCAGCTGTAATAGACAAAGGAATCCCAAACACTGTAAGGGGTGGAGATAGAGAAAGAAGACAACAAACAAATACAATATGAAACCTAGTAGTGGCTTTCTTTTCCATGGAGCAGGTATTCTTTTCATCAGCTCTGAGCTGTATATTCACTAAGCAAAATGAGTTTACAAAAGCTTGCCTGGGCTTAATGAAAGAATGTGATACATATAGGTCTGGGTCTGGCTGTATGGTGCTTCGTAGGGTATCCTGCTGAGCAGATTGTTTTTGTTCATGACAGAGGCAGAAAACCAGTCTGACTGTTGGGAAAATGAGAACTGGTTTATTATTGATTGGGAGTCGAGCGACTGGGCTTCTTCTAAATCTCCACTATTATTCTAAAGATTTGATGTTATGATAATCTTTTAACCGCCTAGATTTCTTACTTTAGTTCAGTCATGTAGGATAGCTGTAGCCTGTGACAAACTCATCTAGTATGCTTTGCATTAGGAGCTGTTGAAAAGTTTGCCTTAAGGCCAAATCCTGTTCACCTGAGTCAGTGAAGTAGCTGTGTTGACTTTAGGGGAACTTCTTGTGTGATTAAGGTGTGCAGAATTGGGCTCTATCGTTGCAAATATTGTAAACTGTGTGTCTGTGCATAGTGATTATATAAATGAGAAATTCACAGCATTTTTTAGTATTTAACTTAATTTCCCACAGCCATCTCAATAGCCTCTCTCCTAACCTCTTCTATAAAAGAAGTGCAACATCTGAAATCTCTTCACATTTCAGCCTTAGGACAAAATAAAACCATCTTCATATTATATTATTCTTTTTCCTTCTGACACAGATCAACACAGAAAAGTGTGCTTGTCTAGGCACCCTTAGCATTATTCACAGATTAACAGAGTTTAAGGCCAGAAGGGACTATTACATCATGTAGTCTAGCCTCCTGATATTACGCAACATGCAGTTTTAGCCTTTTGCACCTGTAGTGAGCCCAATGACTTGTGTTTGACTAAAGCATATCTTCTAGAAAGGCATGCAATCTTGATTTAAAGACATCAAGAGATGGAGAACCTGCCACTTCTCTTGGCAGTTTGTTCCAATGGTTAACCACTCTCACTGTTAAAAATGTGTGCCTAATCTCACATTTGAATTTGTCTGGCTTCAACATACAGCCATTGGTTCTTGTTCTGCCTGTCTCAGATTAAATAGTTCTTTAGCACACAGTATTTTCTCCCCTGGAAGATCATTTCACATTATAATCAAGTCACCTCTCAATCTTCTTTATGATTAATATATCAGATTGAGCTATTTAACCCTCACGATGAGGCATTTTTTCCAGCCCTCTAATCATTTGGGTGTCTCTTTTCTGCACCCTGTCCAAGTTAAAGTACCAGTGTGACCAAAACAAAACCAGCAGCAAGCCCCTAAATAAAACTTCACCTCTAACACAACAAAACAGGTGGAATTCCTTTCATTGCCAAAATTCTCTCCCATAAACATTGATGTAAGGAGGCCCTACCCTTTTTAGATACTCAAGCAGTAGGATAGGCCTTGCAAATAGGCACCAAAGATCAACAGTCTATTCCACAACTCAGGGCCCCTTGTGGGGAATACTCCATCACCAGTCCTACTCTCTGTTACACCAAGGGGACTCCAACGCTGAGCTGAACAAAACTGGGGCAGTATTTATCTATTTATTGAATATAATTGTATTTGCTTTTGAAGATTTTTGATCACTAGCAGAATTTCTATTTACTTTACCACAAAAGACTTTACATAATCAAATCACCCTTTCATAAAAATAAACTTTTTCCATTGGAACACACAAGAGGATTTGACATACTATAACAGAACACTGGTCGATCAAATACAGTATCTGGACTGAATAGAGTCACTGGATTTATGGTTTATTAGAACAATCTATAATCCATTTAAACTCCACACACCCAGATTGTTTCTCCCTTTCTCCCTTGTAACTGGAGAAGGTGTTAATGGGCCACTTCACCTTGAATGGCCCCTTGAAATATGTGTTAACTATTTATGCTAAACAATATGTTCCGCCTTCTATTTAGCTGTGATACTCTGGGCATGGCTACACTTGCAGATGTAAAGTGCTGTGAGTTAAATCAGCCCTTGGAGAGCGCAGTAGAGAAAGCGCTGCAGTGTGTTCACACTGTCAGCTGCAAGCACAGTGGCATGGCCACATTTGCAGCACTTGCAGCAGCACTGGGAGCAGTGAATTCTGGGCAGCTATCCCACAGAGCACCTCTTCCCATTCTGGCACTATGGCTTGTGGGAAAGAGGTGGGGAGGGGCTGTGGGGCATTCTGAGTCCTGTCCCAATGGCCTGTGATGTATCGCTTCGCATCCCAGGAATCCCTGTGCTTCCATCCACATTTGGAGCCACCTTTCAACGTTTATTGTACTGCGTGTTCTGTCTTCCCTTTTGGTCTGCAGTAATGGATCCCGAAGTGCTGAGGAATATGCTGATGAGTCTTGGCAGCACGTTCCAAATGGCAGTCGAGTTACTCCTTAAGCTACGAACTGACAGTGAGGAGTCTGACAATGATGTAGACTTGCATAACGCATCTGACATATAACAAGATTGCTTGTGGCATTCACGGACATGTTCACCACAGTGGAATGCTGCTTTTGGGCTTGGGAAACAAGCATTGAGCGGTGAGATCACATCATCATACAAGTTTGGGATAATGAGCAGTGGCTGCAGAACTTTTGGATGAGAAAAGCCACTTTTATGGGACTGTGTGATGAGCTTGCCCCTGCCCTGCAGCGTAAGGCCATGCCATGCCAGTGGAGAAGCGGGTGGCTATTGCACTCTGGAAGCTGGCAACTCCAGACAGCTACTGATTGGTCGCTAACCAGTTTGGAGTGGGAAAGTTGACCATTGGAATTATGTTGATACGAGTTTGCAGGGCCATTAATGGCATCCTGCTCAGAAGAACCATGACACTGGGTAACATGCATGACATTGTGGCTGGATTTGCACAAATGGGTTTCCCTAACTGCGGAGGGGCAATAGATGGGATGCATATTCCAATTCTGGCACCAGCTCACCTAGCCTCTGAGTACATTAAACTCAAGGAGTATTTCTTTATGGTTCTCCAGGTGCTTGTGGATCACCGTGGGCATTTCATTGACATTAAAGCAGGCTGGTCCAGAAAAAGGTGCATGACGCACACATCTTTCGGAACACTGGCCTGCTCAGGAAGCTTCAAGCTGGGACTTTCTTCCCAGACCAGAAGATCACCATAGGGGAAGTCAAAATGCCCATTGTGATCCATGGAGACCCCTTTTACCCTTTAATACTGTGGCTCATGAAACCCTACACAGGGAGCCCTGACAGTAGCAAGGAGCAGTTCAACAACAGGCTGAATAGATGCAGAATGACTGCGGAGTGTGCTTTTGGCTGTTTAAAGGGCCGCTGGCACTGTCTGTATGGGAAGCTGGACCTGGCCGATGACAACATCCCTGTGGTTATAGCCGCGTGCTGTACCCTCTATAACATTTGTGAAGGGAAGGGTGAAAGATTCACGCAGGCATAGACCTTGGGGGTTTAACACCTGGAGGCTGAATTTGAACAGCCAGAGAGCAGGGCTAGTAGAGGGGCTCAGCAAGGGGCTGAAAGGATTAGGGTTGCCTTGAGGGAGCAATTTGAGGCTGAAAGCCACCAGTAATGTTTGGTACCCTGCATGGGACTGAAGTGCAGTGGTTCCAATGATAGTAGGAATCTGAGTTTGTTACACTGACTTGCCCGCTGCTTTCTTGGTTTAAGATATCTTTTACTTAATGCAATAATAAAGAATGTTTTCAAAGCCAAAAAATCCATTTATTGAAAAGCAAATCCATTTATTGAAAAGAAACACAACTGCTTGGGAAACAGAAAGGCCACGGGGTGGGATGGGGCATTTTACAATCACAGATTTGCATATGTTCTGTTATCATACTCAGCCTTCCTGTCTGGAGTGCTGCGCAATGAGTGCTGCACTTCTAACTGGCTAAAATGCATAGTGATGGGGGTTGAGTGTAGTGGATAAGGGTCATAGTTTTCAGGGCTGGGTGGTGAAGCTACAGGTGTTGGAGGCAGCTGGTGGTGATAAGAACCCAGATGCTGGGGAAAATGGGTTGGAGGTGACATGGGGGCACAAGGGAAAGAGTTTTGGGACAAGGGCTGTGGGAGGGGGGGAAGGGGAAGGAGCGGGTGTGGAAGTGCTCCACCTGCATTGCTACAAGTGCTTGTATCGAGTCTGCTTGGCGCGCCATGATGCTTAGCAGCTGCTCCATGATGCTTATCAGCCGCTCCATGCTTTTGGTGCCGGCGATCTGCATTCTTCTGGCAGACTGTCCTTTCACTCTCCCGCCACTCCTGCGTTTTTTGATTTTCATTAAGGGACTGCTGCATGACTTCATGCAGCATGTCCTCTTTGCTTCTAAGTGGCCACTTCCTAATGCTTTGGAGTCTTTCAGCCTTTGATAACAAGGATGGCTGGGATTGCAAGGTTGCATCTGTAAAGCCAAAATGCATCACTTAACAGAGGCAGCATTGTTCACACCAGACAGAGCAATGATTCGCCCATACTTAAAGACAAGCACAGTCTACACAATAGCAGAAATTGACCATCCCAAAGTGAGCGCACATAACCCACAACAGCCCCAAAATGGTGAGTAAGCACAGGGGCAAAGAGGACTGATTGTTTCACACCCTCTGGGATTCTACACCTTGGGGAGAGCCAACAGGTGAAGGGGGCCCCTATACAGTAACTCCTCACTTAACGTTGTAGTTATGTTCCTGAAAAATGCAACTTTAAGCAAAATGGTGTTAAACAAATCCAGCTTTCCCATAAGAATTAATGTAAATGGGGGGGTTAGTTTCCAGGGACATTTCTATAACTATATAAGTTTTAAACAAGCAATTTAATACTGTACACAGGAATGATGATTGTGAAGCTTGGTTGAGGTGGTGAAGTTAGAGGGTGGGATATTTCCCAGGGAATGTCTTACTGCTAAATGATGAACTAGCAGTTGGCTGAGCCCTCAAGGGTTAACACATTGTTGTTAATGTAGCCTCACACTCTACAAGGCAGCATGAATGGAGGAAGGGGAGACAGCATGGCAGACAGAGACAGAGACACACACCCTCTGTGTGGGGGAGAGAGATGTGCATTTCCCCTTTAAATAAGCTGATCCAACTCTGAGCACCTTGCCTTTAAGAAAATCAGGAAGTTGAGACAGCAGCTGTGGCCAACAAGCTCTCTCCATCCTGAGACCTGTCCTATCTCCTCCCTGCTCTATATAGAAAAAGGATAAGCAGGGGACAGGATTAGGGGGAAGGGGGATACTTTAACATTAGCTTCGCCCCCAAGTATTGCATCCAGCTCTTTGTAGAAACGGCAGGTCACGGGGACAGCACTGGAGCGGTGGTTTTCCTTGTGGGCTTTGTGGTAGGCATTCCACAATTCCTTCACTTTAACCCTGCGCTGCAGTGCATACCAGTCATGGACCCTTTCCATCATGCCCCTTGATATCTGCCCGAAGGTATCATAATTCTTATGGCTGGAGCGCAGCTGGGACGCGACAGCTTCCTCCCAGCAAACACTGATGAGGTCCAGCACCTCACCATTGCTCCATATTGGGGATCACGTGGTGCATGGAGGCCTGGTCACCTGGAAAGAATCGCTGAGAGCACTCACACCTTGCTGACCAAACCGGAAGGGGATTTTCAAAATTCTCAGAGAATTTGAAGGGCAGGTCTGATGGTTGTTCACCTGAGGGCAGGGCGGTAGAGTTTAAAGTGATGACCAGAGTGACTAGAACAGGCATTGTGGGAAACTTCTGGAGACATTAATAGACCAGGGTACCCACACTGGCGCCCTGGCGCTCCAGCCGGGGCATATCAAGTGTTACGCTTCTCGTTGAGGTGGATTACCAGGAGCGCTCCAGCTGTGGAGTCTGGGCACTCCACATGCCTTGCCAGTGTGGACACGTCATGAGTTAGGGGGCCCAGGGCTGCTTTAATGCACTCTAACTTGCACGTGTAGCCATGCCCTCTGAGTATATTTCCCAGACCTGAAGAAGAGCTCTATGTAAGCTCCAAAGCTTATACCTCTCACCAACAGAAGTTGGTCCAATAAAAGACATTAACTTAACCTCACCCACCTTGCTTTCTATCCGGCCTCTGGCAGTTTCATTAACTGATTCTTCAGAGAAGAGCCAAACCTACCATAATGCACTTAGCCAACTGTGTAAGTCTGCACATTGTGAGAAAAAAATCCTTCCTGACTCCAGGTGATCAGTTTATGCCCTGAAGCATGAGATTAAATTGTACTCTTGTCTTAGCTTTTATAACTACAAATGTTATTACTGGTCATAAAATTATCCAACCCTTTAAACTCCAGTCACACAATATTTTGATGATGACTTTCTGTGGTAGTAAATTCCAGTAGTTGATTATAAGCTATGTGAAGCAGCATTTCTTTTATTGCTTGTATATTCACTTGCCATTAGTTTAATCGATGACCTCCCCCGCTGTCTGATATTATAGTACAAGGTAAAAAGAAAGAGCTGAACAGTTTTCACTGTATCCATCAACATTTTGAACATCTCAGATACCCTCTTTTTTACCAGACTAAATTATCCTAGCTTTTTGCAGTCTCATTTTATTATATATACAGAGAGATATATATATTGTGGCAAATTGCCGGTACTGTTCTCTGGGTCTCGCGCTTTCTCTTCTCTGGGGTAGGTTCAGGGCGATATTGCTTGCCTCTGAACCAGTTCTTAATCACTCCCCTAGTGTCCTTGGAGGAGGGGAGTGGAGAGGGAGGGACCTGGGCCCGCCCTCTACTCCAGGTCCCAACCCAGGGGCCCTGGGGTTGTGGTGAACCACTTGACTAGCGGTTTCTTCCCCTGGGTTACTTCCCTCTCATACCCGTCAGCTTGTGAAGGGCTTCTCGCCTCTCTTCTATACAAGCCTGGTGCCCCTTACCTAGGGTTTCTGTTGGGCTTCCCAATCCACCGCAGCACTCCTCCAAACCTTCTATTTCTCTCTGGACAAACTCTTCTCTTCTGCAATCTGCACTCTGCTCCAATCCAACCTTTCTCCTTCAACTACCACCCCCGGTCTGAATGAAGCAGGGGATTATATCCCATGACTGGAGTCAGGTGCTCTAACTGAAGTCAGGTGCTCTAATTGGAGTCAGGTGCTCTAACTGGAGTCAGGTGCTCTAATTGGCCACAGCTGTTCTAGTTAATCTAAAGCAAACCTTCCTCCCTTGGCAGGGAATAAGGCCCCCTGCTAACACTCTTATGCTGCCCTCTGGCCATGCTGTATCACAATATACACACATACACACACAAAGTTGCACCTTGTCTCAAATTATATTTGTTGCCTTTCTGTGGATCTTTTCAGTCCCAGTTCTGGGTCATATTCTCTTTTATGACTGCATTGCAGAGGGGTGGGTATGGGCATCAGACAGCTGGTTATGACTCTCTGATACTCAAAACTAGCTCCAGTTCTGCCACCATTTAGAGATGCAGATAGTCAATTCTAAGTTGTGCCACATAGAAGGGTCCTTAGTGAACCCTATCCTAGTGAAGGATAATATAGTAGCATAGAAGAACTCCACCCAGTCCCCTCCTGCAATATGCCCCTGTGACATTATCTGATTAAAATATGACCATACAGATCATTATTGCAACCACTATTATATATTTACAGCAAATATTATTGTACAAAGGTTGCTGAGTGAGGTGTCTATGAAAAGGTTATGATTTGCTGGTTCTGATTATGCTATCTGTATGCATGTATCATTTTTGTATGTGAAGTATTGGCTGTATACTTGGATTTCAAATGTTTGCTCCTGGGGTAACGCCCACAAAGTAATCAGCCAGCACATCTTGGAGGGACTATTCAAATTCAGTAGCCCATCGAAAGAACATTTAACTGACAATGGACCATGGGAGATGCCTAGCTACACTTAATGAAATTTCCTGCTGTGACTAGGCAAAATGCATGGACATTTGACTTGCCCATGTGACTCCAAACTCCATCTTGTTGCTGTGATTTTCTACAGTAAGAACAATGGGATGCTCTCCACATGGCAAAAGCTATAAAAGGCTCTGAAAACACTTCCATTTTGTCTTCAATCCTGCCATTAGTGGATGTAATTGATTCCTTTAACCAATTTTAACTCTCATTGACGAGTCTGGCCATGTATCTTTTTAAAGATAAAGAGGACAAAACTGCAGTTATCCGAATGAGGCCATATCATTGTTCAATACCATGTGACACAAATACTTTCTTTATTGCACCCCTTTTATAATGTACCCTCCAATTAACTATTTCATTTAATGCTGCACTCTGGACAAATAGCCCCACTGAGCTATCCTATGAATCATTTTGTTTCTCATAGGACTTCTACATTCAGAGCCCATCAGCACATACAGGTTGCTTAGACTATGTCTGTCCATATGCATTAACTTACATTTATTCATGCTCTTTTTCACTTCCCTTATCTTGCTCAGTGCGTTTGAGCCCATCTAGAGTTTCATACAAAACTTAACATCAACTTATTTGCACAATCACTCATACACTAGCAACTGGGTATTTAGGCTTACAGGGACAGTGTCTTGGACATGGCTGATGTCCCCTTCTAACTAGAGTGGAAGATCGATAGGTGGAGGAAACTCTATTTTCAGATCGCAAGCGGGCATTACATGTAAAGTTTAGAAATAAGGAATAAGGTGCAGATCCTCCAGGCATGGAATGTGAATAAAAAAATGGTCACTGAATAAAACAGTACTGTTGTCCTTGCAGGTCAGACTATGTTCATGACATTTAAATCTCAGTTATACACCTGATCTTGTGCCCTGGGGTGATAGTTTTCCAATTCTAGTATTGAGCACAAATGGCAGAGCAGACCACTGTAATCAATTACAAAATACTCTATAAGAACAAGCACACTGCCAACATGTCCAAAACACAATTATTGAGTCACCTTGACACCAGTAGTCCTTACTGCAAAACACTACCACCCATTAGTTGGGGATTAGGTCTTGCTTTGAGCAGCGGGTTGGACTAGATGACCTCCTGAGGTCCTTTCCCTTCTATGATTCTATGGTAACAGATTCTGCCACCTTTACTCACGAGAGCTACCTTACTCTACAAATAGTACCACTGAAATCAATGTGGCTACTCATGGAGTAAGGTATTAATCAACATTCATAAGACTGGCAGAATCTAGCCCTGGGATATTTATATTGGCTCCCCTTGCGAAGAACCCAAAGAATTTACTTTTAAAAAACTGATCAGTTTCAAACAGAAAAATACCAGTCTGCCAGGTCTTGAAAATCAATAAAGAACTCTCTGCTCCATAAGAGAAACAACCCAGAGCCACATCTTCAGCTGGTGCTACAAAGATATTTTATACAAATATTTTACCAAACAGATTAGTTTTATTTTACAACATGATGCTCATTAACCTTGGGAACTTGCTGAACCAACTGGAGGAAACAGATTCCACAGGCATAGGCCCTTCTTGAGAATGCTTTGTCCGTGGCATGAAAAGTTTAATTCCAAGTACCAACAGTGAGCGTATCCCAGTGGTTTGTCTCAGGACACGGAAAAAAGGAAAGAAGCAATCTCTCAGCTAAATGGGTCTCAGACAATTTATTGCTACACAGAGCATGACCAGCATCCTGACTCTCAGTCAGACGCAAATAGGTAGCCAATCAAGAGTGAAGATCACTAGTGTTATTTGTTTATGATAGTTCACCCACACTAGAGGTGGATTTTTGTATTCTGCCATAGCTGATGGTTCTGGATATTTCTTTGGGCACACCTAGGTGCAGTGTGTTGTATTAAATTACCCTGAAGATTACAAAGACCTAGATTGCTATGATAGGGCCTACCTCAGAGAGAAGTATTTACAGCTTCTGAGTCAGTTTCCATTGAAGCATCCAGGAACCGTGATGCATCCAATATGATATACAAACTTAATCATATTGGAAAGGACAGATATACACCTCCAACACAAGATTTACTTATTACCCTTGCTCATTCCTTTAGGTTCTTTCCTTTACCTATCAGCATCACGATTGTTTTGTCTGATGGAGCCTGAGCTAATTCACTTCCATTCAGTTTATTTTCCCACATCTGTCAAGCACTGCAAAGCATGGAAATTGCTGCATATGAGTTTAATAAAAATCAGATGTAGGCTTGAGTGTTATTTGTATATTGATAACACTAAACAGTAAAATATCTCATTGTTTCCTCCAGAGGCCATTACTGCATTTGTCTATTATCAGTGTAGGTACTTATATGGATCCCATCCCCATAGTCACAAATTAAAAACAAGGCAGGTGACAAATTGGCAGTCTGTAGAGCTCACACATGAGTACCCTCAGGGATGAAGATCAAGTGCACCTTACCACTGAGAGGAAAGGACGATCTATGGAAGTGCTTCCTCAATCACTTCTTCAAGACTCCCCAGACAGTCAACAAAACTACATGGTTGATGGTATCAATGAGTGTTGACAGGTCAAACAAAATCAGCTGGGTCTCTTTAACTGTGTCCTTCACAAGAGTGAAATTATAAACCATAGATTACAGCTCATTCTCCATACTATACTCTGGCATATAGTACAGTGGAATGGGAATTATAATTTGAAGAGAAAAAGTTATCCTGTCCTGACTTGCCTGTTCTGTTTCTTCTGATCCAAAATTTGTTTCTTTTGTATCCTGAATCCTTGTTCCCATAAAAAGTCTCTTTGTCCTTTGTAAAAGCTGAATTTAATTATTTAGATTTATAAAAGTGTCCATCCAGCACTCTTACTTTTGTTTCCCTGGGACTTCACTAAAGGCAAGGATTTCTTGGTTTCTGTCCACAGGCTCAGCTACCACTTTCTAATATATTTTCAAACAAATTTCCTCTTTTGAACTTGGCAGATGATAAAATTTGTTTAGATTCCAAGTCTCTTCACATTCCAAGGACAGAGACAGATGTTTATCCTAGCAACAGTGTCTTGCCTGTGGCAAATCTCTGAAAGATTCATAGAAGAGGTATTTTCTTAATGAAGAACGTGAATATCTTATTCTTCGAGATTCTCATTTCTTTTTGCTCACCACAGCAAGCAAATGCCACTGTTGAAGCATGTGATGGAAAGAGATGTCAGAACAGTACCAGGGAGGCAGCCACAAAATACCTTCTAAGGGACCTCTCAATCTTCATGTCAACTTAGTCTTTAGGGAAGAAATCTCTCAGAATAATTAGAATCAATGATCTTTTGCTAGGGATGTAACTTCAGCACCATTGTTTACCTTTGGGATTGGAACCATATTGCACTTAGATTGTTAAAATTTTGTAAAATTTCATTATCTGACAGTTTAGCCATCTGCCCTCATCCAGATGCTCCAATTCTCCTAGAATGATCAGTCACTGTATGAAGAGTATAAAGAAAAGATAGTCTTCAGAATCCATTTATTGTAAAGGAATTTCTGTTTTGATTTCTTTGCTATATCTGCCTTCTTTTTTGTGAATGTTGTGGGTGTTTATTAATTGCTTGAATATTTTGTCAAAAATTCCATCAGGAACAACCTTTTCTGTTTATTCAGGTCAGAGCTTGCAGGTTCTGAGCCATTAATTCTGCTTCTCCTATAGAGGTTCTGCTGTCCTATTTCCATGTTAGATGAATGCTTCTTTTTAGACTTGGTCCTAAACAATATATCTATCTATATCTATATACTTAAATAAGTTGAATTCTTTTAAGGCTGTCTTTTAAAAGGATTTAGAATATTACTTCTTCCTTAAAGAGGAGCAGCTCTAGACATTTCGCCGCCCCAAGCACGGCGGCAAGCTGCGGGGGGCATTCTGCCAGTCACCGGTCCCGCGGCTCTGGTGGACTTCCCGCAGGCGTGCCTGAAGAGGGCCCACTGGTCCCACCACCACAGGACCAGTGGACCCTCTGCATGCATGCCTATGGGAGGTCCACTGGAGCTGCCTGCCGCCCTCCCGGCGACCAGCAGAGCGCCGCACGCGTCATGTCGCCCCAAGTATGCGCTTGGCGTGCTGGGGCCTGGAGCCACCCCTGTCCTTAAAGCATCCTCAGCTTTTACCACATCAAGAAAACATCAGACTGTTCCTTAGAAATGTGATTGTTCTTATTCAAAATGTTATACTGCCTCTTAGAGTCCATATAGTTGATACCTTACTCTTTTCAACATAGCTGTGGATCTGACCCATTTATTTACTAACAAAGGAATATTGCGTTTAGAAATTGTATAAAGAACTTGCCCACTGCCCTTTCTCCATTTGGCTAAACCTCTCACAAAAGAAGGAAGTCCCTGAAGTGGTCAAGGATATCTGGCCTTGAGATGTAGCAGAGGTGCTACCTAGGCAACAGAAGGGAAGCCAAAGCCATACACAGCTTTGATGTGATGACCTAATTCTTCTGTTCGGACTCAGAGTTTCTTATTCACTTCAGACCTTCTGTCTGCAAGCTAAGCATAGCCACCTTCAGTGCAAGGCCGGATGGTGACTTTGTATGGAAGGTTCCACCAGGATTTAGAGTTATATGCCACTGCATAATTGCCTCAGAGATGCAGATGGCAGCTCAAGAGGTACTACAAGTGGTTTGGGGTGTGAAAAATGTATCTAACAATTTTAGCCACAAACAGAGAAAGGAAAGGAGGGAATGAATTTAAAGAACACACAGTATCTAGGTTTTTTTCCACTCTGTACTTAACTGAAGCTATTATTTGTGAAAATGGGAGAGGGTTGAACTACTGAAGAGGCGCAACATCTAGATGTAAATGGGATTATCTATCTCTCTAGGAACTTGCAACTTGCATGGTTCTCATCACTGCAGTATCTTAGTAGCTCCCAAAGTATTTATAAATAAAACTGGCTGAGTGTTTCTTCCTTCCCAGACTGTAGAAGAAATAACTTAAATCATATATAATTGTTTGCTTATTTATGATTGTGTGTGAGTGAATGGGTCTGTTGTCTGTGTGTATAATCATTGGATTCCCCCCTCTAGAATCCAGGATTGACCTGTCCTGAACTGCCACAAGGATGAGATGAAAAAAGCCCAGTAATGTTGGATAGCAGATATATTGATGAAGGAGAAAGATTCAAGTACATTTTCCACCAGCAAAATTAACTGAGATACTGATGGAGTGAGAGTTCACTTGGCAAAATTTAGTCAGTGGACATCATGGTGCTCTTCCAAACAAAGAGAGATAGTAAAACTAAACTATTAGATAGAGGAGGTTACCACTAGAGGGAGAGGCACTCTGAACATGGCCTTCAAGGAAATAAATAAAAAACAGATGTATTTTTGATCCATTTCTGGCAAATCATTAAATTAACATAACAGCACATTAAAAAGATACGTTTTAGTTATGAACAAGAGACTTGGCTGGTTGCTTACATGGAAATGCACTGGGACACACTGACCATGTACTATCTATTTCTGTGTCTGATTCCCAGAGAGCTGAATTATAGCTCATTTTTGCAACTTTTAGCCTGCCTTTGTTTGCTAAAGCATGCTGATGTGAATTGCCTTGCAGACTCATAGTAAATGCTCATCTTTAGAGAAATCTTGAAACATAAACCCAATGATTTTTCTGTAAGTAGGAGGAACCACAGCTCTTTTTGGCTCCTTCTGTGTCCCTTTCCATTTTGACACTGTAACTCAGCCCTAAATAGGCAGATCTCGGAAATGAGCGGAGTAAAGAGTAAGATTTCTAGGGCAACTGAGGGAAAAAGGAGGCACAGGTACAGAATGTATCCCTGCACCGTATAGCCAAAGGAACCTGTTTTCGGAGCTGCTGTGTTCTAGGTTTCATGGTGACTAGAGAGGTTGACTCTTAACACTCTGGGTGTGGGATGACAGAAGGCTAAAAAGTGAAATTGAACAGCTCTATTACAGTTCTCAATGTCCTGCAAACATGCTTGCACTTGACTTTACTGTGTTCAGTGGGACTACTTACATACATAAAGTTAAACATGTGCATTGGATGTTTGCAGGATCAGGGCTCAGGTGACCTCAGAACAATGTATATTATAAAGCACAATGATAAAGGAAAAGAAATAACATTATAAGAAAAAATAAAACTCTTATCATGAACATCCTTTTCTCTTACTGTGCAGTAGACTACCACTGAGCCAGGATAACCCAAAAGGTCCAAATCAGCAAGATGAGGCACCTTCTTCTGCAGTGTACAAAGGCCAGAATTCTAGGATTCTGATTGGTTGGACATCCTAAAATGTTTCATAGCAGGTGTCAAAGCTAATTCCCTATTCTGGCACTTTGAGTGCAGAAGGTGGGGGCCTGCAAGGATTATAAAAACTAATACTGGCCACTCCAGGCCAGTATTAAACTTCCAAAGTTACAGGTTTTCTCCGACCTTGTATTGGTAGATGCTGCCACCACCCAAGTGCAGAACCTCATTGAGAGCCCAGGGGGCTGGGGCACATGACTTATGAGGAGAGGCTGAAGGAACTGGGGTTATTCAGTCTGCAGAAGAGAAGAGTGAGGGGGGATTTGATAGCAGCCTTCAGCTACCTGAAAGGGGTTCCTAAGAAGATGGAAGTAGGCTGTTTTCAGTGGTGGCAGATGACAGAACAAGAAGCAATGGTATCACGTTGCAGTGGCGGAGGTCTAGGTTGGATATTACGAAACACTATTTCACTAGGAGGATTGTGAAGCAATGGACTGGGTTGCCTATGGAGGTGGTGGAATCTCCATTCTTAGAGGTTTTTAAGGCCCAGCTTATCAAAGCCTTGGATGTGATGATTTAGTTGGTGCTGGTCCTGCTTTGAGCAGGGGATTGGACTAGATGACCTCCTGAGGTCTCTTCCAACCCTAATATTATATGAGTCTATGATTCTATGACTTGGGAATTCCTTCCTGTGGGGTACCCTCAAGCCCTTTAACGCCCCGCCCCCCACTCCCCAGGGAAGAGCTGAGAAAAAAAAGAAAAGAAAATCAACTGTTGCCACCAGCTAATTAAACAACATGTGCACAAACTTTTAAGACCCCAAAACCCACTTCTGTTCTTAAAAAAGGCAAATTTTATTAATTAAAAAAAAGAGAGAAAATACATCTGGGAAGTCAGGCTATTGCTAGATAGTAAAAGAGCAACTACAAGGATTAAGCATCAATAATAGCTTTCTTGATGTCCAGCTTAAAGGTTACAAGCAAAACCAAAGCACCTGGGGTTAGCACAGAGGAATCTACAAGCCATAATGAAATAATAAAAGGGATAAGCCTAATCCCATCTTCCTAGACGTTTCCTGATCTACTTTCATATCTGGAGTTTTAAATGAGTAGTTTCGAGGTATGATACTGATGATTTTTCATACCTGTCTCAAGCTTCTTACAGCATAGCTGCTGCCCTATCTACCTTTCCTCAGGAGAACAACAATAGAAGACAAAAGGGGAGGTTTTTTCAATTTTAAAAGTTCTAGCCTTCCCATTGACTATTTTGGCCAGGTGCCCACTCATTTCCTTTTACCTATGCATAACAGTGTGACGTTTTAACCCTTTACAGGTAGAGCAATTAGAGAACAGCTACTAAGACGGATTTTATAGCTACTGGCTGGCTGAGTATCCATAAAAGGGAGATTTCCTCCACCCCCTTCATTTATCACAGCAGGGAATAGATTTTTAGAAAAAAAAAAGTATTATCTTTCTGTGGTGGGCTTACGGCCCTCAGCTATATTTCTTGGTGGATCCTTTAAATTTCCTGGCACAAACTACATCTGGTCTGACTGTCCTTCCTCCCAGCATTCCTTTTGGAGGGAGTGGTTCCAGAAGGGACATTCAGCTCACCCCTTTTCCTTCCAGGGGGTCAAGCGTTAACTGACAGAGAAGTCTCTTCTTCTACTCCTTCCCTCAGGGCTTTGTCTTGATTCCTCAGAGGGCTGATTGGGAGAGATGAGAGCCTTGCCACTACAAGGCTTCTAGCCCTTAGAGAAACAGTTGTTTCTTCTCATTGACACTCAGTTTTACCCTGGAGTCACTTTGTCTCTCCCCATGTTTGCCCTTGCTGTGCCCAGATCTTTTGTGTGTCTGTGGCTACTTGGGGTATCCTAGATCCCATTCTGCCTTTTTAACTTAAGGGATCAGATAGCCTGTTACACTTTCCCTTAGGGGAATTCCCACAGTTGCTCAATAGGGCTTGCTTTGAGGTTTCAAGACTAGCTGGAAGGAAGTACCCTCAGCATTAGCTGAAAGGCTGTGAAATATGCATGTTTTACTTGACCCTCAAAGAACCTGAAATGAAAACTGCTCTAATACTAACAACACCCCAGTTGTTCCCTGCTTCCTGCCTTTTTCTCTCCTGTTCTCTCCTTTTCTTTTTTTTTAAATGGCTCATTTTTTAAATCTCTTCTGATTAAAGATCAAGTAAACAGGCCTTTCCTAAAGGGGACTCTGGGGCTTAAATGGAGTCTCTGAAGACTGTGACACTTCATCTCCCTATGTCCAGTGGCCACAACCTAACACTCCTCCTGTTTTCCCCCAAACATTCTCTGTATTGTAGCAGCAGATTGGACCCCTATAGGGGCATGCAGTAGCAGACGACTCCTTGCATTTGCTTGACTCATTCTGCCACCCCACACGAAGGATTCTAGGGTCATTCCAAAGCCTTTGAGGCCAAATCATTCTTATAGTCTATAGATCATCAGAGCATTTTACAAAACATGGTGGACTCCCTGCCCCAAGGAGGTTACAGTGTTAAGATCAGAACAGGAGGTAATGCCAACAGAGAGGAGAAGGTGGTAGCATGGGATAAAGATAAGAACAATATGAAGGGGTGTGATGGGGTGTGCATATCACACACTAGGCAGGAAAGGGTTAATCCCACACTATGGTGGCAGAAATCCCACCACTTAGACCAGACTGGGCATGTTCCAGAGGCTGCACTAGTGAAAAGGAACGCTGACCATCAGGAAAAAAGGATGCTCGGTGGAGGCTTCAGCCTGGGAGTTGCTTCAACCCCTGACTATGGAGACCAGAATGCCAGAGGCACAGACTGGAGACTGGTTGCTCAAAGCCAGTGAACTGAAGTCAGAGACAAAGAGGTTGGAGACCCTGATGATGAACAGACTCCAGCTTCAGGACACACAGTAGGAAGTGGCCCAGGGGAGCGTAGTGAGTGATACCTCTCACCTGAACAAGGTCAGCATGTTGAAGTAGGATCCCTGCTGACTGGTTGGTGACCCAACACTCTGCTGACAGGGCCCTGGGCTGGGACCCGGTGGAGACTGTCAAAGTTAGAATCAGGGCTCACAATTTGTCAGACCACTTTGTTTCATTAGCACAGTGCTCCACTAATAGCACCCAGATAATCTGAGTGGCCATGCAAGACCCAAACAGTCTTATTTATACAGATAAAAGAGCAGGAATTAGACAAAGGGACAAAGAAAGCAAAACAGTAAAATTCACCTGGGGCACAGCATGCATATCCTACTTCTCTACTTACGCTTATCAATCTAAGGCTAATACTTCACCAATTGCCCTTAAATGGTACAATTGTTCTATGTTAATGTCTGTATTCCTGACACCTGGATTGCAGCATTCCAATAGTTTTACTTAAAGGTACAGACAGCATTTCTTTAATCCTTTCTATTTTCACAATATAATTCATTCTACTTTCACAATCCCTCCTTTTGGTCAAGCGCACGCCATGACCAACAATTCCTGGGTTCCACAAATTAACCGTTCCTTATCTCTTTGTTCATCAGTGATATTCAAAATCATCATACTAGCACTCTGTTTTGGGGCAGTCACCTGGGTGCACAATTCTTGGATACAACAAGGAGATTAACTGAAAGCATACAAAAATCACTAAGATTCCAAACAGCAGGATAGTTAGGGCTCCTGAAACAACCAGTTTCCTATGCAGACAAATTGAACAGGTTACTTAGCCACTTCCATAACGAACTCGACTCTTCATGGGGAAGATAATCAGGATTTGTTCTAAGTGGCTAGTGCAATCTATTTCTCATTGGTATTGTTAGATATAAAACACACAACATTCTTTTCCAATGAGAGCACAGGTCCCTCCTTTGGCCGCCAGCACTATGTCCAATGCCTGACGGTATTGGACGGCCTCTGTTTGGATCGCCCCTGTTTCTTTGGCCAGGGTTCTTAAACTTTCTCTGGTTTTATTTGCCATTAATTTTAACTACTGTTTGTACTCAGGAGCCTTTTTGCCTGTGTATTACTCCCCCAAGTGGGATAAAGGAACTGCCAATAGCCTCTTCCCAGGTGTCATTATTGTTCCATATTGTGTTAAACAGAACGAGGTCTCCCAGCGGGTCTGGGGAATTGAGTGGGATAGCCAGGACAGGAACACCAGTTTGAAGTGGGCTAGCATGTGGCTGCAGACCCAGCGTTTAGAATATTAAGGGTCTGAGCTATCCACACTTGCTGCTGGATAAAAGAATTGTCATTGTGGACTCCCCAGACTTAAGACCCAACAGCCAAGGAAAGGAACCACCAGAGGTGCATGTTGGAGGCAGGGCGGCCCTTCTGGTTCTGAACAACCTCAACTGAGGGAACTGCAGTCACAGTTTTATGTCTACCAGGCAAGAAGGCGCTAGGCTCACTACTGCTTCTTTCTTGGGCCTTGCTTTATGTAGTCCGTCTGCTTCTGGCAACCCTTAAGAGAGCGTAGATTGTAAGGTATTGCAGGCTGTTCCTCTACGTCTTCTTCTGGAGTCAAAATTGACTCTGCGTGGTCCAAGGTGATGATTGGTTCACTGGGGGTGGTGCATTCTTACACTGTGAGCATGTATCTGTAGTAAGAGGAGGGCCTTGAGATATAACCTTGGTATCAGAGGCCTGGTATGAGGCCTAGACCTGAACTAAAGTAATGGTCAAGACTTTGCTAACATAAAGCAAAGTGAAACTGGGAGCCAGAGGCAGGCCGTGCTCACAGAACTGGCAAGGAAAGGGCTGATGCTGCAAGAATATACGTACCAAAAGATACTGGACACCAGATATCAGAACAATTCACATACTTGACCATTCCACACAGATAAGAAGGTGTTAACAGACTGACCATCCATGACAGGGGCAAAGGGTAATATGATAGATGAGTTGTTTTGATCGAACCAATCTGTACAAGGTGAGAGGCGGCACCTTAGTATGTAGAGGGGTTGTACCTTACTGCGTAAAGGGGTTGCACCTCAATACGTCAGGAGTGGATGTGTAACTTCTTTGTACTGTGTATAAGAATGTATCCTGGGGTGGTGTCTTGATCCGGCTGAGGGGCAGTGGAAAGTCCCGCACTGACTGAGCCGAGTCCATTGACCATGGTACATATTCGTAGTATGCTCGTAGAACTAAGTAATCTGCGGAGCCACTCTCGTATCCAATACGGCAATAAACCTGGCCGACGTTTCCTTCGTACTTACTAGACTCTGTGGTCACTGGGGGCTCTCTTCGGGTCTGCTGTGTCAGCTATCTGCGCAGAGCTGGGGCAGCATGCAGAGGGAACACACACAACGCCGCTGAGTGATACAACATTGAGCAGAGCAGAGCACCACACCGGTAGCATCTGAAAACACATCTGACAACAGTATCGCTTTGAGATGCCAGACAGTTTAACAGCTGTTGGGGTAGTAAGCAGTGCCTGATGATTCTTTGATGTTCTTTAAGTCTTTTTACTACTTCTTTCTTGACTCTGCTATAACAATGGCCTTCAATCTTTCTTTGCCTGATGCATACATTCCTCATTCACACAAATAGATTGAGAATACAAACAGTAGTATTTTAATTGAGCAAAAAAAGCATTGCAAATCAACCTTGCTAAGTTTTACAATTGATAACAAGACAATTTACATTGAGACCTAGGCCTTTAATGTTTTCTCTAATTTACTTAACATAGACACATAGAGAATCCCTGTCTCTTACTAACTAAATCTTAAACAAAGAGTTAAGAGGGGCCCAATTGTAATACATATGGGCGAAACAGAATCTTATAGGTCCCAGAGGTCTTTTCTTTCTGTATCAAAAAAGGTGTGTTAGCAGGATAAATCAACTCATACCATTAATTCTTCATGGGACATTATAAAATCCTGCTCCTACATTATAAAATTCACTGCTTCCTACATATCCCCCTTTTTGACACTACTAAGATTCTTAACTGCCCAGTGTCCTTATTTATCACGTAATAGAAAAATACTGGGATGGGTGATTTTGGGCCTGTGGGTTTGTTCGCACACTTTTTATTTACACCAGCACATTTAAACATTTCAATTAACGTACATTACAATTTAGACAAAAACAATTAGGGTAGCGCAACATTGTATGCTGTGATTCTGGGAGACTATCCGAAAATATGTTATCCAATGGTAAGCTGTTATGTTTTTCTGCAGCTGGCAATTCTTAACATAGTCCCATTTGTGTGTGTATAATATGAATGGTCCCATTTTTTTTCTAGGAACTGTGTATATCTTTTACACTTTTAACAGATGATTTGGTAACTTGTTTGCCATTCAATGCCAGATTGGATAGAGCAACTCAGCTAATCAGTGCTTACAGTAAGCTGAGACTCTATTTTGTGTGTTGTGGCAGAATAGTAATGGGATTATTGGTAACACACAGTACTTACATTCATTTACATTTGCTTTTGGTGGTGTGCTACATCTTTTTAAACACTTTACCCCCAAGAATTAACACAACACATGCCCATTATACAGTCTTTGGATCTCTGAAAGACAAAAATAACATTTTTCTACCCCATTTTGGGGGCATTATATTATTACTTAAAAGATTCCTTTCTTTTACAAATACCTTGCTGCATTGCACGGCAAAAGAGGAATTACCCCCATATTTTCTGTGGTTTTTTTTTGTTTATAGTGCAGGCCAGGTTTAAATGTTTAGCTTTTAAGGTTTGGGAAATTATTCACTGTTTATTATTAATTCATGAGGTGATGTACTCAGTTTTTCCTCTTAGTTAGCAGCCAAGTTTGTAATGTTTTCCCTGCTGTGTTAGCTTTAAGTTATTCACAGTAATAAGCTGAGAAGCTGCCATTACCATATTTACTTTAAAAAGGATTTTTCCGAAATCTACACACTATAAGTTGTACAGGGGTATTATACATTAAATTTTATGTTAATGTTTAATATTAGCATAACATTACATCAAAGATTTATTAAAGGTATCTTGTGTATACCATGCCTTTTATGTGGGCAATTTGTTTGCTGCCCGTTGTTCCTTTATTTGCAGCTTCTTTTGTTCTGGCAGTTTCAACACCTCTTCTTTATCAGTTAGTATTTGCCAACACAGGCTTGGCTTTTGGAATTCAAAGCTTCAGCAGAGCTCAGAGACTCTGTCTTAACACACAGGGATACGAAAAGAAACAGCCTATGCGCTCTTTTTTTTGGAGCCTTAATGGATTTCAATTCAGCAGCCGTTCATTTGGCAATTTTTTTTACCCCTTTCTACAATATACCACTGCAATGTCCTATGGGAATTACATTCCTTCTCTACGTATAACTTTTTAAAACATTAGCCATAGGTGTACTTTTCTTTTGTTCTTATAGAGTTTTTCACTGTACCTCTTATAAAAAGTGACAGTCTGATTACACGAGCGTATTTCCAAGGCTCAGTGTTTATTAACATTGCTTCTTTTGTGTTTTCAAGTATCAGAGGGGTAGCTGTGTTAGTCTGAATCTGTAAGCAGCAGAGATCTGTTTGCACCCTATATAGACTAACAGGTTTTGCGTCATGAGCTTTCGGGGTGAATCCACTTCGTCAAGATGAATGTAGTGGAAATTTCCAGGGGCAGGTATATATAGGCTAGCAAGCAAGCTAGAGATAACGAGGTTTAGTTCAATCAGGGAGGATGGAGCCCTGTTTCTGGCAGTTGAGGTGTGAAACAAGGAGGAAGAAACTGGTTCTGTAGTTGGCAGCATTCACAGTCTTGTCATCCTGAAGCTGATGGTGCTTCAAATTTGCAGATGTTGAAGCTCCAGTTTCTCTTTTGAAGTCTGGTCCTGACAGTTTTTTTGCTCGGAGGCCACCTTAAGGTCTGCTATAGTGTGGCCAGGGAGGTTGAAAGTGCTCTCCTAAGGTTTTTGTATATTGCCATTCCTCATATCTGATTTGGGTTGTCCATTCTCCTTTTCGTAGAGACTGTCCAGTTTGGCCGATGTACCTAGCAGAGGGGTTCATTGCTTGACATATGATGGCGTAATTACATTGGTGGAGCGTGCATGGTGAATGACCGGTGATGGTGTGGCTGATCTGGTTTTAGGTCCTGTGATGGTGTCCTGGTGTAGATTATGTGGCAGAGTTGGTCATCGGGGTTGTTGATGATGGTTTCTGAGCTAGAGCTACTATGGTGCAGTGTGCAGTTGCTGGTGAGAATACGTTTCAGGGTTGGCAGTTGTCTGTGGGCAAGGATTGGTCTGCCACCCAAGCTGAAAGTGGGGATCATTGTCCAGGATGGGTTGTGATCCCTGGAATGATGCTTGGAGGGGTTAGCTGGGGGCTGTAATGTGATGGCCAGTGGAGTCCTGTTGGTTTCTTTTCTTGGGTTTTTGTCTTGCAGTAGAGGCTTCTGGGTACATGTCTGGCCTCTGTTGATCTGTTCCTCCCTAATTTCCTCGTGCGGGTATTGGTAGTGGGCCATGCTTGTGGAGATTTTGTAGGTGTTAGGTCTCTGTCTGAGGGGTTAGAGGCAGATGCAAGTTTACCTCAGTGCTTGGCTGTAAGACAATGGATCGTGTGATGAGCCCAGGATGGAAGCTGGAGGCATGAAGGAGGCACAGTGATTTTGTTCAAGACCATCGCTCTGGGTTGAACAAAGACTGTGAAAGGCTTGCCAACGTACAGAACCATTTCTCCTCCTTGGTTTTCAAACTCACTGCTAGAACAGGGCCTCATCCCCCTGATTGAACTAACCTCAGTTATCTCTAGCTTGCTTGCTAGCAATATATATCCTGCCCCCTGGAAATTTCACTACATTTCATCTGACCGAAGTGGGTATTCCCACCCGAAAGCTCATGATCCAAAACCTCTGTTTAGTCTACAAGGTGCACACTTGGATTCGTCTGCTCTTTTTGGTTTTGTGCACGCTCACCTCCTGCTGTTTGCTTCAGAGGTAACCTGTTTAATTTCTTATTTCTTTCATTACCGCTCCTATCTGCTCTTGTTACAAAAAAAAACTAAAACAACAAAAAGACCCCAAGAATCTCTATCCTATCTCTGATTTTGGACTGCCCTATTGCCAGCCGATGACTTGGTCTTATTTAAAAACATTTTAATTTTTGTAAAAGAATCAAGTTACCCCCCCTTAAGGGTTAAATGCTAAATCCAAAGCAACAGCACTAATTACTGGGTCTTGCAAAAGGTCTGTCAGTTTTGCAATTTTGAATTAACTGAGTCAAATGAATTTTTATGTGGCTATTAAAACACAAACAAAAAACAATTTATCTCAACACTAGAAAAGAGTGTTACCAACCAGATTGTGTTGGTTTTCGATTCTTAGCAACGTTACATTTTTCACAGACATAATAGATACATACACATTTTTCTTTTCCTTAACATTCTTTTACAACTGCTTTGTTTTACATAGCTGAATTATTATGGGATTATTTTTCAGGCATTCTTCTGGAAAAGGGCCCATTTTCCCTTCAGAATGGCTGCAAAGAAACCAAGAATTCTCTCTTTAAACATGGTCCTTTTTAACATTTTCCACAAGTTTACTGCTTATTCTCTTCAGCCTCTGTTAGCGTTAACTTTTCACTCTTTCCTTAAATCACTGTTTATGTCCAAAATGAAAAAAAAAACAAAAAACCGTTATCACTCAGATTTCACCATTTTAAGTTTGTTCCAGGGGTTCATGCCTGCACTTACTGCTTTTCTTACTCTGACACTATTCCCTAGGGCTTTCAACTGTTATTTCAGTTTGTTTATCTGTGCTTGCCTGCTTGTCTGGGCGCTCCTACTTTTTTCCAATGACCATTTGGTGAGTTGCTAATTTGTGGTCCTTTCACAATTTTGAAAGAAATGTTCAAGGAAAGGGACGCCCGGAAGGGTGGGGCTAGTTGAAGGAGCCCCACCTCCATTGTGAATTGGTAGTGGATAACACTAAAGAAATCAGTTTTTTGAGGCAGACAAACAAAGGGGAACAGACAGGGCCTTTTTGGTCCTTTTTACAATGAGATGGGAGTATGAAGGGGGTTGGGAATCGATCTTGGGGTTTGGAGAACAGGGTAAGGGGAGCGCTCAGTTTGGTGGTGGGAGCGGAGCTTCTTTATAATAAAGTTTTAACTTATTATTTGAATATTGAGAGAGGCGGATTTTGATTTTGTCCACCTACGATTGCCTCTTCCACCACTGCATGAAACAGTTAACCTCTCCTTTGCCAATTCAGTTTTAGGTTGGCCGAGTTTGTCCTTTAAGTGTTCACTCAGTCTTTGTTCCAAGATTTTAACAGTGGCCACTGAGTTTTGGGATCCCTGAGTTAGCCTAGAACCATTTTTCCAGAAATTTACGGGAGTCCGGACCCATCCTAAATACATAAATGAGCCGGCGTTCATTTAGGGAACTGTCCCAACTTAGATGTCTGGTTACCCATACGGAGGACTTCACACACCAGTCCCACAAGAAGGAAATTCGGGTTCGTCAGAGCAATGCCAGTGCAGCAACACACAAAAAGAGAGCCCACAGGCTACTACTACCTTGCTGCCTTGCCTACACCCTTGCTTTCACACCAGGGTTTTACCCAAAGTGCGGTGCGGCTGCGATTGTGCAGATTCCACTCACTCAGACCGCGGGACAGGAACCCTTAGTTGGCCTATCCCTGGACGGAGACGGCACCAGACTCACACTCTCCACAAGAGGACGGATAGACAACAAGAGACAGGACAGTCCTCAGTCTGGACAAAACTCAGAGAATAATTCTGACCAGATTCCTGATGTCAGATCCTGGGATCCCTACCAGAACAGAGTGGGAACCAACAGGTTCAATGGCGTGACTTCTGTGGTTGTGCGCCTTTCCGTTCTAGTGGAGGACTGCTAGGGCCAAATGCCCAGGTGCCGCTGCCATGGTCATCTACAAAAACGTCGGAATCCCACAGCTCCAGTGAAGACGTTGCCATCTCGGTGGAACCTCAATTGTCAAAGTTAGAATCAGAACTCCACATTTGTCAGCCACTCTGTTTATTAGCGCAGCGCTCCGCTAATAGCACCCAGATAATGTGAGTGGCCATGCAAGACCCAAACAGTCTTATTTATACAGATAATAGAGCGGGATTAGACAAAGGGACAAAGAAAGCAAAACAGTAAAATTCACCTGGGGCACAGCATGCATATCCTACTTCCTTACTAACTCTTATCGATCTGGCTAATACTTCACCAATTGCCTTAAACGGTGCAATTGTTCTATGTTAATGCCTGTATTCCTGAACCTGGATTGGAGCATTTCAACAGTTTTGCTTAAAGGTACAGACAACATTTTTTAATCTTTCTATTTTCACAATATAATTCATTCTACTTTCACAAGACGGAGAATCAGGTCCCCCTATTACCGCTGCTGCCACTGCCCTTGGTGCTGGTTCATAGCTTCCTACTCAGATTTGAACCTTTGCGTTCATAAACTGAGAAGCTAGCATGAACCCTCTAAGCTTAATTACCAGCTTAGATCTGATAAGATCTGATAAGAACTCACCAGCCAAGTGATCCAGGCTTGGCTCCTCTCTGGTTCCCCAAACCTTCTCTGGGACCCAAGACTCAGAAGCCTGAGTCTTACCACAAAGGGAAAATAACCATTCCCCCCACCTCTTCTCTACCAGAATCTCCTCTCTGGCTAACCTGAGAGTTACTGATGCAACCTCTTTACATCACAATACCAAGAAGCATGTCTCTCTCTTCACAAAGAGACAAACCAAAGACAAGGAAACAGAAAAGATTCTCTCTCTCTTCCCCTTAGCTTCTTCCCGCCCTAGGACACTAGGAGAGTTAAACACAGAGAGCAGTTTTCCCCTCCCCCTGTCTTTCCTTTCTCCACACTTTCTGGTGGTCAACTAGAAACAAAAAATCAACAGGTCTTAAAAAGCAAAACTTTTAATAAAAGAAAGAAAGAATAGAATAACAGTTCTCTGTAATCTAGAGGTAAATACAGATTTTCAACTTATAGAATGAATAAACATAGAAAAGGATAAAACAGCCTATCCAAAAACAATACAATTTAAAGTATTCTAGCCAAATACATAAAGACTCCACCAGCCAGATACACAGATGCAAATACAGCAAACATTTAAAAGACTATACTTTTGCTACCTTGTACTCTATAACTGGGAACAGAAGTTAGAAGGACTGGAATAGATCCTCTCATAGCTGAGGAGCACAGAACAGACAAAGACCCAGCCCAAGAAACACCCACAATTCCCTCCTTAGCTTTGAAAAATCTGGTTTCCTGATTGGTCCTCTTGTCAGGTGTTTGGTTCCCTTTGTTAACCCTTTACAGGTAAAAGAAACATTAACCCTTAGCTATCTGTTTATGACAGCTGGTCCCTTCTTTGACTCTGGCCACTAGGCCACATAGCCTTATGGGCAGCTGTGTTGAATCTGACCACTGTGCCTTTTTGTGGTGAGACCCAAAACAGTTGGGGAGACTGTGACCACAGTGCCAGCACACTCATTGCCCATGGCAACAGAGGACAGGGTATGCACCGCCAAAAGGGGCAGACACTTCGGAGGCTAACCTGCCTGTCCTGAGAACTACATTGCTGATGTTTTCATTTTCATTATAAAACAGATACACATATATTGTTAAGATATGAAAAGCTTCTTTGAAGAAATGGGTTATGAGAAGAGAATTAAAGGAGAGGGTAGCCTTATATATCCACGAGGGTGACCGGACAACAAGTGTGAAAAATCAGGACAGTGGGTGGTGGTAATAGGAGCCTATATAAAAAAAGACTCAAAAATCAGGAGTGTCCCTATAAAATCAGGACAACTGGTCACCCTATCCACAGAAAGAAGGATGGGCAGCATGATATGAGGCATAATGTCTGGTCATGAGAAACAATGATAGCTAGCAAATCGATAAGTCTGACATTAGAATGTCCCTTGTTTAACTTCCTCTGCAGCACATTCACATGCTGCTTAGCGACCTAGCAAGTTATAGAAGCTTATTATTTAGGAATATCTATGCTAGACAATTTCTTCTTCACACTATTAATCCCCTTCTGCTAAACAAAACTATGGATTCATCCAATTTACCCCAGTGCTACTCCTTATCCCCAAGGGATTTCCTGAAACAGTCGGACAGTAAAGCAGTTTCTTGTACTCCATTCTCTTTCTCTCTTTCTGTGTGTGTCTCTCTCTCTGTTTCTTGGCTTCACCTTGCACTGTCTCCCACTGCAGCACTGGTACTTCCAGCAGCAGGCTCTGTATTGTCAAATGCAATATCTTCCTTCCAGCTGACTTTTTCCTCACTCACTCCATTGTAGGTCATCATTAGCAGAGATTTCCCTTTGTTGCAATTCCTTTATGCTGTCTTTAGTTTCTGATAAAGAGAGCTAGGCAGTGGAGGTGGGATGAGATTAAATTAAAAATGGCAAAATATTTGATACAATCAACTTTTCAGTGATTATGGAAAGGAGAGACAGTGATTAATTCTCAAGCACAACTCTGCAAGGAATGTCTATATGTACTTCTAGCAAAACTGTTGCAATTTTTAGTTAGCATTCGGCTTTTTCTGTCCTCAAATAACCTTTTGTTTCTGGCTATCAACGTGAGATTTGGTGTGACATCTCCTAGGCAGTACCTTGCTACTGCAGATTTTTGAGGTCACAGCTTTGCAATTTCATAAAAAAGTGTCCCCATCTCTGCCACTGCAATCTGCTTCTATTGAACAAAACATTAGATCAGGGATATAGGGTGAAATGCATCGATATAGGATTAATATGGCACACAAGCACAGTTCCCAGCACTACAGGAGAAACATATTCATTAATTACATGAACAGACTTTTTAATCTGATTGCTAATGAAGTGGTGGCTTCATTTAATAAAGAATTTAATGTGTAGTGAATGCATAGTTCTGCTACAAGCTGCATTAAACAGGTGAAGAGCTCCACATGATAAGTCAGCTGTACCATACCTCTATACACAGTGGGGAATGTGTCCTCATAAATTAAGCCAGTTTTGCTGAAGAATAGTGCTGGTATAGAAGCCTTGGTAAACTGTCTTCTCTTTCAAGGAAAGAATCTTAATGTATGTAGTAATTTCATAGATTATTAGGGTTGGAAGGGACCTCAGGAGGTCATCTAGTCCAACCCCCTGCTCAAAGCTGGACCAATTTCCAAATGACCCCCCCTCAAGGATTGAACTCACAACCCTGGGTTTAGTAGGCTAATGCTCAAACCACTGAGCTATTTTTTTATTTTTAAAAAGCAGCTGCTGGATGATGTACAGGGTTGAAAATATGCAAGACATAGCACCTTTGTTTTTCACACAAACACTCCCATTTCCTGTACTTGGTGTAGGAATTTAGGAAGGAGAATCTGTCCCTTTATGTCCACACATGTTAATTGTTTGCAGCCAGTTTTGTCAACATATTTCTGCTTGTTGGACTCCTGGCTTTGTAGGCCGAACCCTCTGCATGCTTGTGCCCCCTCAGCATAAAAGAAAAGAAAGAAAAGAAAAACAAACTTCCTGGCTTTCAAGCAGCCAAAAGAAAAAATGTGTCCATTTAAAATCCTGAGGTCTGTGCTTCTGGTTCAAAATGACCCCTCTGCTCTGCCACCATGTCAAGGCTGATTCCCCATTCTGGCACTTTGAGTGCAGAAGGTAGGGGCCTGCAAGGATTCTAAAAATTTATACTGGCCACTCCAGGCTTGTATTAAACTCCCGAAATTAGAGCTTCTCTCTGACCTTGGATGGGTAGATGCTGCCACCACCCAAATGCAAACCCCTTCGAACCCAGGAAGGCGCACTTGGGAATTCCTTCCGATGGGGTACCCCCCAGGGAGAGCTGAGAAAGAAAGACAAAGGAAATCAGCTGTTGCCACCAGCTAATTAAACAACATATGCACAAACCTCTTAGGACACAAAAAATCCAATCCTGTTTTTAAAAAAGGTAAATTTTATTAAAAACAAAAAGAAAGAAAATATATCTGGACCTTAGGATCTTCCTAGATTTTAAAAGAGCAATTCCAAAAATTAGCACCCAAAATAGCTTTCTTGGGAGTTCAGCTTAAAGGTTACAAGCAAACAAAAGCATCTGGGGTTAGCACAGAGGAGTCCACTAGACATAAGAAACAGAAATAAACCTAATCACATCTTTCTAAACATTCCTGATCTACTTACATATTTGGGTTGCTAAAAATAGTTCTATATATGATCTGATGATTTTCATATCTGGCTCAAAGCTTCTCACAGCATAACTACTCCCTGTTCCCCTCTTTCCCAGAGAACTACAGAGACAAAGGGGAAGGCTAATTTTAAAAAATTTCTAGCCTTCCATTGGCTCTTTGGTCACATGCCACTCCCTTTACTTTACCTGGGGACTTTGTTAACCCTTTACAGGTAAAGCATCAAAGAACAGCCACTAAGAGGACTGTATAGCTAACTGGCTGGCTGGGTGTCCATAAAGGGACCTACCCCCTTCATTTATTATCACACCACACCCAGAAAGTGTGTGGGTTACACATGCACTGTTTTGTTTTGTGTGTGCATAGCTGTGTTTGCCAGAACACTTTAGGGATGAACACATATCTGGAATCAATTGCATACCCTAATTTAGAAAATGGGCCCATGTCTATCAGCACATATGTTGTACAGTATAAGGTGTCCTCACACAATATAATTGTAATGATTTTTATTAAACAGAGAAGTAGCTAGTATGTATGCAGCCTTTGGCATCTACTTTTTTTTTTTTTTTACATATTCCAAATTCCTTAAAATGATTAAACTGCATTCTGCATTAATTGCTTGTTTTGGGATATAAAGATATTATATAATGTCCCATACTACTACAATTCAGTTTTTTCCACACTAAATATAGCTGAGTGTTTACAAAAAGCAAATAAACATTGTAAACAGTTTACCAAGGCTGGTGCTAGCAGTCAATATTGCCTGAGTACACAGTGAGAACATTGGCAGTTCTTATAATTACGGAGCAATCAAGCATCACTAAAAGCAAATTCAATCAAGTGTGTGAGTATGATGAGAGTTTTAGACAGAATGTTATTCTAACATCACCACTTTGATTCCTGTCAAAATGGGATAGGGCAGACTGTGGATTGTGAATGGACAGCAAAGTGATGCCGCGTTGATGAGGGTTATCTACCATTTCACAAAAAAAATTCCCTTGCCACAAGACTACAGAGTATTGTGAGAGCAGGAAGGACTAAGAAACAGTTATTCAACCCTGATGGAGAAAAAAGCCCACGTAGGGCTAGACCTTGCAAGGTGCTAAGCACTCTGTTCCTAATCTAGCCAGGAGTTTAAGCAGTGAATAGTGTATTGAAGTTAATGGTCCAGATCTCAGCTGATGTACACTGACAGTTTCATAACTTCAGTGGACTATGGTTATTTATATCAGCTGAGGATTTAGCCAATAAGACTGCTCCATGTGCTTACTTTGATCACATTTAAGTGGTTTTTGGAGCGGCCAGAGGGCTCAGCATCTTGCAGGAGTATACCCAGATTGCTATTTTTCAGATAGTTCTGGAATACCTTGGCATAAATGTCAAATGGATCATTTTAGGAAACTTTATAAAATCTAGAGTTGCCTAACAATAACAATAATAAAGTAATACAGTTCCTGTTAAATACCATGGAAACTGATGGTCCTCATGTGTTGTGGAAGGTATTGAACACCTTCAAGGATCCACCCTAGTAGTCTTCCTCTTCTTTGTGTCCTGTCACAAACTAAGATGTTTTTCCCAAACAATGCACAAGTGATGGTTCTTTCTGTTGCTGCAGCTAGGTCCTCTTCGTACAGATTGTCACTAATAACCCATAGGATTACAAATTTTTATTAAAGTATATTAAAATGGATTTCAGAATTTAGGAAAAAAAGAGAATTTCTAAAGCAGCTTTGTGACTTAGGAGTTTGTCTAATTTGCAAAGCATCTTAGGCATGTAAAAGCTCAAGTCTCATTGAAAGTCAATGAGATTTGGGTTCTTAGGGTGAAATCTCTGCTCCATCAAAGTAGACAAAAAGACAGCAAGATGGTAGCCCCTACCTTTGAGGACAATTTCTAATCTTCTAGAGTTCCCTGGCCATACACTGTAACAGTAACAGCTTGCTGGTGTCAGGGAGATAAGGAGTTATAATATTTACCTACCTGACAAGAGTGTTATGAGATTAAATTAAATAATACATGTGAAGTAACAGGTGCATTAACCTGTGTGTTGTAAACAGACACGACAAGTCATTCTCCGCTCCACTCTGCGCTGGTTAGGCTCACCGGATATGTGCCCAGTTCTGGCCACAATTCAAGAAAGATTGTGGAAATTGGAGAGGGTCCAGAGAAGCAACAAGAATGATTAAAGGTCTTGAGAACATGACCTATGAAGGAAGGCGAAAGAATTGGTTTATTTAGTTGGAAAAGAGAAGACTGAGAGGGACATGATAGCAGTTTTCAGGTATCTAAAAGGGTGTATAGAATCAGGAGGAGGGAGAAAACTTGTTCACCTTAGCCTCTAATGATAGAACAAGAAGCAATGGGCTTAAACTGCAGCAAGGGAGATTTAGGTTGGGCATTAGGAAAAAGTTCCTAACTGTCAGGGTAGTTGGACACTAGAATAAATTGCCTAGGGAGGTTGTGGAATCTCCATCTCTGGAGATATTAAGAGTAGGTTAGATAAATGTCTATCAGGGATGGTCTAGACAGTATTTGGTCTTGCCATGAGGGCAGGGGACTGGACTTGATGACCTCTCGAGGTCCCTTCCAGTCCTAGAGTCTATGAATCTATGAAGTGCTAGATACTATGGTGATGAATGCCATAAAAAAGCCCATTTTTAAAAGGCGAGATCTTCTGATGATGTGACTTACAAATAGTCTCATCTAGACGCGATATATCGATCCCCGAGAAATCGATTGCTACCCGCCGATATGGGGGTAGTGAAGACGTAGCCTCAGTTTGAGAGTCCTGTTTAAATTTGGTTTAAATGCAGTTCCAGATAAACTTCCTCTGATGCAGTTTGTCTGATCAATGTGGATGAAGACAAAGCAGGTTAGAACTACAGTTCATGGTGTATTTTAGCCCATGTCTCTCTCTTTGGGGCAACAGATTTAATAATGTTAGTCTAGTATTCCTATGTTTTATAATGTGGTTCTTACCAGCGCTAGAACATGATGACCTGTCCACACAGACCACTCGAATTGCACTAGAAACTTCTCTATCCAGAGACCGTGTTTAAACATGATTTCTTGACTTAGTTTGAACCCTAATATTGGCAGGGCCTTAGAGATAGACTGTGCAGACCAGGGGTCAGACATAGCATAGGATATTTTATAGTACAGTTAAAAAAACAGCATTTTCCTTGGGAAATGACAGAATACAACACAAGCTGTTTTACTTATTAAATAGATTAGTTCATGTCTTTTAGAAAAAAAAAACACGCTCAGACTCACATCCTCCTTAGATGGAAGTATTTCCCACAATTCATTCCATCAACAATCTTTTTGGCCATGATTTTCTCACCTCAGACATCCCTGTTCTGTTTCCAGCACCTCCCACCTTCTTGTCTCTTCTGCCTCCCTTCATTTCATTTATGCCAGTCCACTTCCACACCTTCCATCACCCTTGCTACTGTACCTTTTTTTGCCTGCTGTCATACTGAAGAGCCCTTCGTTCTGATGTCTGATCTTTTTTCTCAAGAGCCCATTCTTCATGTTATACCCTTATTCTACTGCCATGTCTCTGAAACTAGCTCACTGATTCCCTGCTGAATGATGTTTCTATTGCTCCTGAAAGAAGGAGAGATCTATCTATGCAGTATTTGCACACCTCGCTGTAAGAGTACAGGAATTCATCCCTCCCCAAAAGAGAAGGAAAGAGAAAGAGACGAAGAGAGAAATTTCATTTTCCTGACAAGCAATCATTGAGAAATCATTTTAAGATTCTGACAATAATTTCCCAATGGCTGGTTGTCTGGAAAAAAAAGCAACAAGAAATCGTTTTTCATACATAACACCAAATAATTCCCTATGACAATGTGAATCAAGCACTTGGAATGCCAGTAGCCTACAGATTAAAGTTTGCTTATCCATTATGCTGCCTATCTTGATCAAGAAGGCTTGTGGATTCTTCCAAAAAAGAATAATAATTTTTAAAAAAGGTCTGAGTGTTTCATTACAATGTTTGTAACAGGAAAACGGTACACTTATAATATAATGTTAATGTTCCACCAAAATTGGGTAAATCAGCGAATGCTAGATATGCATCTACCAGTTAATCCCACAAGAGTAAAAGGAAAGGATATTAAGAATCCATATCACAGCCTTACAAAATGGATCAGTTAGAAGCCTAATTTGTGGTTTCATCACGTGACACATCACACGTGAAGCAAATTGCCCAGGGTATTGCAACATGTAGTTTTAAGCCCCAGTGCCTGTGGTTTCTGTTTTACATAAACGTTTTTGCAGATGGTAATAAGTAACAACCTATATTGCAATGGACATTTTAGGCTGTCCCTTTTGATGAAGAATGTACTGGATTGTGTTATTAAAAGGATTCCACTATGAGAAGAGGTGCATCAAACACCACACTGAACAAAATGTGAAAAAAAAAATAAAAGAAAAGAAAAAATGTTCCTAACTGTGGGTGCTGCTGTATAAAGCTTGTATATTCTGTAAACATTTAAGTCACCTATGACTCACTCACTTCCTTTAATTTTTGTTTGTTTTTTTAAATCTTCCAAGAAATTGGCAAAAGGTGATGGGCTTAAAGTACTGTATTGCAATATGAAATCCACAGTATATGGTCCAGGACTTTGAAAGCATCTTGGGTTAGACTAGTATTGCCTGTCAGTATAGTGCCAAATCATAGACTGATACAATGATAACCAGTGAAAAGTACAATCGTTTCTGTAAGATCTTTCTTTTGCAGGAAATGATAAAAATGACTATAAAGGAGATTTACGTAAGTCCCAGTAGAATCACAAAAGCCACTTTCCTCTGGTCCTTGGTATGATGCATTTAGTTCAAGAGTTTCCATGATTGCTTTTATGACACTGTTAAATAGAAAATAGCAAAATAACATGCAGGATTATTTATAATGAATAGCATCGACAAAGCACACATTAGTAGCTGCTGCCTTTTAAAAATCCTATTATTTTTGTCTGTTGAGCTGTCTATAATCAATAGAGTGGAAAATAATTCTATGAAATCTCTGTCTCAGAAAAAGGAGCTGTAAAGCTTTTATGAAGTGTAAGAACTTGCAGTCAATATAGCTTTTTAAAAAGGTTTTTAGGTTTTTTGGTATATGATAACTGCCCAGATTTGTTAGCCAGATATAATGTTTTAAAGAGAATATCTTTTCATGTAGATGCTCATCCTGCTATTTAAGTACATGACGTACCAAAATTATACGTGACATACCACTGTTGCTGCCTTAGAATGGAATCTATCTCTTTAGTAACCTTAGTATGCTTGTAGCAGCAATCTTGCCAGGTACATTTTCTGCATGAAAAAATGGCTTGTTCTGATTTGTTTTTCTTCAGTTTCCATTTATATCCATCATTCTGTAAAGTATGTTAGAAAATTCTGTGTTAGCATTCTTTGTGGCATTTAAAGATTTTATACTTGTCAGTTTTAATCTTTTCCATCTCTTTTCTTTTATGCTATGAAGAATTAGGTTATTTTTTCTTTCTATTTCTTTCTTTCTAATCAAAGGATTTGTAAACTTGCAGCCTCACAGTGTTCAAACTGAGACATTCCATAGTAATGGTTGCAAATGCTTTCCATTACAAAGTCCAGTTTAACCCCCAAAAACTTTGGCTTGGAATACTGGCTGGGCTTGAAGATTGCCATATTTAATTATACTGCACAAAAGAGTATTTCTGCCAGGTTTAAAGAAAAATGGTCAAACTGTTTAAGTCAGTGGTTTTCAACCTATGATCCACAAACTCCTGGGGATCACAGACTATGTCCAAGGTTTTCAAATGGGTCTGCACCTCCATTTGAAAATGTTTAGGGGTCCACAAATAAAAAAGGTTGACAATCACTGGTTTAAGACACAGCTCATTAAATATTACTTTGATTGGAAAAAATTGCCATTTGTCTAACATTTGTTTGTCTCCATCTTGCTCAAAAATTGGTCTGTTATTCACCCAGTGCCAAACATATTTGAAGAACATATATTGTATTTGAGCAATACTTCTCTGCAACTTTTTGTTGTTGTGGCCAATCTCATTTGTTGTCATTGACTTTAGTAGGAAGAAGACCAAGTACTATATATCTGAGTGATCATGCTAGCTGATAGCAGTTTTGAAAAGATTATGAGTCCATCTCATAAATAATAAAAACTCTTTCTTTAGTTTAAGTAATAAAAGCCAAAGGCTGCTTGTATATATAAATAGAATCTATGGACAGGTGATAGTCTCTCTGATTCTATACTAAGATGTATACTGAGCCCCTTCCCTGAACACAGACACCTTATTTCTGATATAAAATCAATCTGTAAATGATGAGACAGGCAACTTCCCTTTGTCACATTGCAACTTATTTTTTTTTTAAATGGAGCATTTTGTGTGTGGAATAATGTATTACCTGTGTCATTTCTGAATGGGACCTTCTTGAGAATCAATAAGGGGTCAACAAGTTACAAATTAATACTCATATACCCCATTGATACATGATGGAACTCACAATGATTACAATAGAAGATATGCATGGCTAGCGAGGATGACATGCTAGAGCTGGCTGGAAAACAATTCCATTGAGCAAATTTTGTTTTTCGAGTTTCAAAACTTGTTTTTATTCTTCATTTAGACGGAAAATGAGACCTTCTGAAATTTTTTCACAAAAAAACACAAGAGAGAGAAAAGCTCCCACTCCATAATAGCAAGGGCACTTACCTAGGATGTGTATAACCCAGATACAGGTCTCTGATCTGGACCAGGGACTTGCACCTGGGTTTTCCATCTCTCATGTGAATGCCTTAAACACCACTATTTAGTCAGTTCTGTACTTGCTGGCCCAGCTGAATATTTCATTTATACAAAGTGGATCAGCTTCAGTAGGAGAGATTGACTCTATAGCTCAGTGGTCAGGGTAGTCAGCAGACATGTGGGAGACTCAGCTTCAAGTTCCTATTCCAAATGTGGCAGAGAAGGGTCTTGAACCCCATGTGCATGCCCTAACACTAGACTATTGTCTTTCTGGGTGTCTATTTGCTCTTGTTTTGACCAGTAATTTCAACCTGGTGAAGAGAAACCACTGAAGTCCAGCTCTAAACAGGGAGACCCCGAGTACAAACAGTTTTTGTTGAATCATTTCTGATCTTTCATCTGGCAGATTATACATGCCATAATGACACAAAATTAGATATAAAAAACAAGCAGTTTAAGTTGTGATTAACTGCTCAGTTGCTTTAGTTCTTTAAGTCCATTGACTGATGCTGGATTGCAATGGCATGCCAAAGTACACCGTTCATAAGTGTGACACCCACAAATGAATTGAATATAATCAATGCTCTTCCAATGATGAACAAATTCATTTAAGATGACTAAACATTTAAAGGAAAGTGTTGTGATTTTTTTCAGTAAAATTGAAAAACTGAGTTATTTTATGATTCCTACTCCAGTTATACGGTTTGCTTTTCTTAAATTGCAGTGGGATTCCTATGGAATTATGTGTGACATCCACATTAATACCAAGAGAGTTTATTCTGATTAATGTTATTACAACAAATGCTAAAGGGATTTATAAGGATTTGCTACTAGTTGCAATATGTTGAAGCCCTTGAGGCCCTGGCATTAAAGAACTCCAGGGTGGCCTCATCTTGTCAGATCTTTTGGATTAAAGATATTAAGTAAAAACATCTGTAAACTGATACAAGATTTACATTCCTCTTCTCTGCTATAAATGACATTGCTAACTCTACTGCACTTCTGGGGCCCATTTAATTTAGCAGTTGCTTCAGAAAGCACTTCATAAAAACAATTATTGAATTAATTGTGATATTTCCAGTTGAGTATTCATTTAAAACATCCTCACCACCTGTAACTCTTTTCCCACTTGCCTCGTAGAGGCAAAACTGGATAATTTTAGAGCTTATACATATATTGTTACAGTAAAAACCCTGATAGGTCTAATGCTCTGGTCTCATTGTGCATCACCCTGTGGACCTATCAAGACTGAAGTTCATTGCCCATTGATTTGTTCCTACCCACAACTGTTCCTCATTACCAGGGACAGCTCATACTGTACACCAAAAATCACATCTCTCTCTCACTTGCTAATGATTTCCTATTGCCACTTTTTAACTATTGCAATGAGTTCATAGAAAACCAGCTGAATCATGGAACTCAGGTTAGTGAAATGCTAAAGAAATTTACTCCATATGGCTAGGCCATGGCATTTAGTCATAGCCCTTTGTTGTGGGTGGTACAAAGCTGCATCACCACAGGGCAAGCATCTGTCTGGCAGGTATTCTGACTTAAAGAGGCACAATAGCTCCCAGAACTCACAGAGTTTCTGTGGAGATAGCGAGCTGCAACTCTCCTTTAACAAGTGCAGCATATTTACTGGTGTGTGTGTGTGAGAGCAGGGGAGAGAAGGGACAGAGTCATGGCTCTAGCTGCCCCTCACTGTCTTCTTTTGGGAGAGCAACTTGGTGGAAGCCTCTGTACTCCGCAAGTGCAGCTGCTGTGATTCTGGCTGACTTATTCATGGGTCGTGCAGGTGACGAAAGCTCATCCTTTCCCCCATTGACTACCATAGTTGTGTATGGCGAGAGGGACACATTATGACTCATGGTTTGTGCTTTGTGACCTGCATTACTTTCCTTCAGTAACTCATGTCAAGTCTTTGTCCCACAATGTGTCACACATTTAGGCACTGACAGATTGACAGGTATAACTCTGCTGAGCAGGATATGTGTCAAATTTGATTTACACTGCTTACCAGTATTGTTGAGAGGCTTTGAATAAAGAGATTAAGTTAAATGAAGGAAAATTTAGTATGGATATCAGGGGAAATTTGCTAATAATGAAACTTCTCAGACCAAGGACATAGCCACAGGTGGACCTTGGTGTGCCACAGCCCACCTAATTAGAATCAAATTTGGATAGCTCTGGGTGCTATGTGAATGCAGAAGCTGGTATCTTCATGGTTTTGGGTCAGGAACCCCTGGCTAAAGAGTGGGTGGCTCTTGGCTTGTCTGAGGAACGCCACGGCCAGCTGGAAGCAGAGCGGAGCAGTGCAGTTGGTCTAGCAATGCAACTGCTTCTGCTTAGCACTGCAAACTTCTCCTGGACCCAGACAACTTCATCGAGAGTCATTTAGAAACTTCATTTCCAAGCCCCACGCAGGTGCTGATAGCCCTCCCTCACCCTGGTTTTACTTGTGCTTGCCTGTGGGGCTGCAGAGATTGCCCCTCTATACTGGCCATCCCAGCTGCCAGGTTCTCTGAACTCAGATCTCTTCTCTGTACCCAGCTCCCCCTCTTACAATCCTGCCTTTGGTATTCAAATATAATATGCAATGCTATTTAATATATAGTATAAATTACTTTTGGTGTAATCAGACCTTTGGTCATTTTCTGTTCACCATAAATTGGGACCCACCAAATCTCCATACCTAACTATGGCACTGTCTTAGACACTCATGGAATGAGTTGTAATCCTGATCTCATGAAACTTTGTAAGCTGAAATGAATGGACAAACCAGGTAAAAATATAAAGTAGTGCACTGAAAGGCAGGTGAGCTACAAGGATAGCTAGGTAAGCTGTGCACAAGCAAACAATACACATTGTACTATGGCCAAATGTACAGTTATACACATAGTAAAAAAGTATGTAGGCCATATTTACAGGATGTGGGCTCTGTCATGAGAAGCAGCAACTCTGAAAGAGACTTGTGGCAATGGTAAATAATCAGCTGAACGTGAACACCCAGTGAAATGCTGTGGCTAGAAGGGCTAAAGGGATCCTTGGACGCATAAAGACCAGAATGTCAAGCAGAAGTAGAGAGATTATATTACCATTGTAGTTGGCACTGCTGGAATACTGTATCCAGTTCTGGTGTCCACAATTCAAAAAGGATGTTGATAAATTGGAGAGGGTTCAGAGAAGACCCATGAGAATGAATAAAGGATTAGAAAACATGCCTTATAGTGATAGAGTCAAGGAGCTCAAGCTCTTTAGTTTAACAAAGAGAAGGTTTAGGGGGACTGGATCAGTGCCTACATGGGGAACAAACAGTTGATAGTGGACTCTGCAGTCTAGCAGACATAGATATGACAAGATCCTATAGCTGGAAGTAGAAGATAAACAAATTCAGAGTAGCAAAACATTTTATCAGTGAGAGTAATTAACCATTGGCACAGTTTACCAAGGCTCATAGTGGATTCTCCATCACTGGAGATTTTCAAAGAAAGAGTGGATATTTTTCTAAAAGATTTATATCCTTGTTCAAATAGGAATTATTTCTGGGATGTTCTATGGCCTGTGCTATGCAAGAGGTCAGACTAAATGATCACTCTCCATTTTGGCCTTAGCATCTACAAATCTATACTTTAATAGAGCTTTGTTGCCTTTCATGTCTTGTAATTCTATAGGCCAAATACCGAGATGCTATGTTACTTGATTTAAGACACATATTAGTGAACGTAAAGGAAAGTAACTGAGCCTAAGGATCAAATCTGAGAGCCTAGTGTCAGTAGCAGCCCCAACATGCCCCACTGCAGGGAACAGATGGGGAGGAGTGGTGGATCTGTAGAACTTATCCATACCCGCTACAAAGCTGAACTTGAGAATGTGCAATAAATACTTCCACAAACCTGGAAGACAAACAAGTGACAGTGATTACATATGATGAACAAATATGGCCTTTATGGCATTGTTAATGTGCCTTAAGTTCTATGGCTTTTAGTAGGAGGTTGTATAATGCTATAAACAATGTTTTATTCTAGGGGTGGAGTTGATGATACCTAACATTTTGTTACATCAGTTGTGCGACTCTATTTAAAATAACTGTAGTGTGCAATCAGATTCCTAAGTCCAGCTCCTGATGCTTAACAGTATGAGTCATTTGTACAGTTCATATTTAAAAGTATCACAGTCCCTTCACTGATTTATTGGTGGGGGACTCACCCAGCATTAATTGTAATATGCATTGGAAAGCAGCTTAAAGTGATTTATTGGGGACAGAAGCTGCCCAGCACTAATTTATGGAACAGGGGTCTAGTACAAATGTATTTATTTGGGGAGTTGCCCAGCAACAAGGTATTGAGGGGCCAGCAGTAATTGTTTGGGTGTGGGAAGGAGGTTCAGCATTAACCAACAGAAGGCAGTGAACTCTAGAGTCTGCCAGAAGAAGAGGAACCCCAGAAGTGGAAGACTGGGCTAAGGGGCCTTGCTTGGGAGGCAGAGTAGATTGGATCACTGGTGTGTTTTAGACAGTCAAGTAGGTGTCGTCTTTGGGTTAAAGTAGGTGTTGAGTAGCTTGTTAAAGCCCTGGTGGTATATGCTTCTGATAATCCTCCCTGATTGAACTAACCTCGTTATCTCTAGCTTGCTTGCTGGCATATATATACACCTGCCCCTGGAAATTTCCACTACATTCATCTGACGAAGTGGGTATTCACCCACGAAAGCTCATGATCCAAAACGTCTGTTAGTCTATAAAGTGCCACAGGATTCTCTGCTGCTTTTACAGATTCAGACTAACACGGCTACCCCTCTGATACTTTATCCATTAAGTTACTGAAGCCGCACATGAAGTTGCAATAACTATGTGGCCAATTTTGAGAATCTGGGCCTTTTTGTAGGTAATCTGCCCATCTTGCAAATAGTGTGATTCTGAATTATTCTCTGCTAATAAACGCTTATGCCACAACAGCAGCTTTTAAAGAAAAAAAATTGCTCAGTCCTTTTTTCCTCTCAAACTCCTTGAATTTTGCTTCCACGATGAATAGAACAGGGAGCAGCCAGGCTTAGATAATGGAAGGATCAGCTGGATGGTGTTACTGAATCAGCTATTGATTATTATGTCACCTGCATTCAGTAATAGCCTGGAGATAGGTTTACATTGAAGTAAGGGAATTGGTGTGTTGCAACTGATGTGTAAACAGAGTGCAGTTCACATGTTACTGATGAGGAAAAGCTGAATAATAGGAGAAAGCAGTGAAAGAAGCAATAGCTACTGGAACTTTGTATTTCAAGTAAAGCAATTGACTGGTATGTTCTATTAGATGTCATCTGATTCAAGTGCAGTTTGCGGAAGATAACTTTTCCTCCCACTTCACAAATTTAATATCAGATTTGAAGTATTTATCCACCTGAAATGGGTTCTGGCTATTTCTTTAAGAATTAAAGTAGAGAAGCCAAACAATATGAAAAAGTTAGCCAGAAACAAAGCTGTACCAGCAATGCTAGCAGTCATCTTGCTAAGAATTCAGTGGGATGAGTAGCAAATGTATTCACCTCCAATGGCAAAAGTTTTGTTTACATACATTGGCTGTAAAATGCTTATGGAGCTATTAGCACTCTCTGCAGGTGGGATTTCATAAAAGAAGATGGATACTGAACTTGGGGGCTTCAATCTCTCATAAAACACATTCTAGAGCATACACAGAGGTTAAGAAGGAGGAAGAACAGAAAAAGGGAAGATGATGAATGCCTATGGCTGAGGTTGGGGGAGAGAGGCAGGGAAGGAACTGAAGCAGAAAATTAAATGGTCCAATACTGACTGAATAATAGCTGTGGGTCACCCTGAATGTTACTGTACAGGAAGTGAACACAGATTAACATTTCCCAGTTGTGATCAATTTTCAATGTACCAGGCATTTCTATATACACTGTTACGTTAAGGGGAAGAGCCCAGTTACTTAGAAGGCTCTCTGATGATATGCTTACATTTTAGATTCTATGCAAAATTCACGTGTCCTTCTCCTTTCATTAACTCCTCTTGGAAAAAAAATTGCCCTCTTGTGGGTCTTTCACTTGTCAGAATCTAATTATTATTGCCATCCATTTCAGTTTGGCTGCCGAGGTCTAGATGTCCAAGATGGTCACATGAGAACTCAGTCTTCCTGACATATCTGTCAGCATTGCCAGATACATCTAAAGTGGGAGTATAGCAATGTGTGGAGTCACCCCTGAGGCACCTCCTCTGGTCTCTCAGGGAATTAGCTTGATTTCCAGACCAAGTGCCCTCTGCAGGCCAGTGATCCGCCTGTCCTCTGGCCCTGTGTCCCTCCCAGACTCAGTGCCCCTTTACCTGGCTGCTGCCCCCCAGCAGTACCCCCTTTCTCTTAGGGTCTCTCCTCCCCAGGAATCCCCCATCCACTATCCCCACCTTGCCTCAGTAGAAGGCTACTGCCAGTCATTGTCTAGCCCCTACACCCTGGGGCAGACTGCAGTATCAGCCTACTCATCACTGGCAAGGTTGGGTTTGGACCTGCTGCTTCTGCCTACCCATGGGCTGCCCCTTTTGCAATCCCAGTACCCATTGACCATATACTAGGCTGCAGCCTAGGGCTTTCTAGGCTGGAGCTCCCCAGCTCCTCTGCCTTTCCCCAGCCCTGCTCCACTCAGGTACCCTGTCTCTAGCTCCCTGCCACCAGGCCCATCTCTCTCAACAGATAGAGGGAGACTGACTGGGCTCCTGGCTCACTGCCTCTCATAGGGGCCAGCTGGGCCTGATTGGGGCTTGGTCACAGCTGAGCCTACTTTCCCCAATCTGCCCAGGCTTCTTGCCCCAACCACAGCCCTCTTCTGGGCTATTTTCCACGCCAAAGGGCAGGAGCGAGTAACCACTCCACTACAAGGACGCTTCCCTGCCCCTTGCTTTCTTTATCTCTTTTTTCTATTTTCTTGCTGACCACTCATTCCATTCCCACCCCAGTGGGCTGAGGCAGCAAGACACCCAATATACAGTTTTTGAATCAGAGGAATTAGAGATGGAAAAGATCAGTTGCAAATCTGTTCCCTACACCATAGTAGGATTATGTTCCGTGTTATATTTTTCTTCTGTCTTATTCATTCTAATTGTAACATTCTCAAGGGATGAAGCTTCCTCTTGAACCACTTGAAAGCAATTCTTGCTGCCTCCTTACAGTTTGCACTCTTTAAATATTTCATCCTTTCACTTTAGATTTGGTACCCAACATCAATAAATAATGGACCATGGTATCTCTTCCACTGATTATATAAGAGAGATGAAGTGGGTGAGGTATTATCTTTTATTAGACCAACTTCTGTTGGTGAGAGAAACAATTGCTCCTCCTCCTCCTTTTTCTCCCATGCTCATTTGCCACTAGAATTAGCTGGAGAAAAAAAAACCCCACACATTTTGTTTTCCTCAGTATTTTCCAACCAGTTTTATTTGCCAGCCATTCAGTGTCATGACAATAATTGGAGCCATTTTCCACCCAGTCAGAACAATGGTCATCCTACACAATTGTAGCAGTGGGCTCTTCCTCAGGATATAAAATCAGCAGGAAGGATGAAAGAAATAACCTAGGAATGGACTGAATTAACAGTCAGGCCAGTGGGAGGTATACAGTATTATAGCCTTGAACTAAACATAGATTTTGATGAAGTAAAAAGGAAAATGATGCCCATTTGGTTTTCTTTCATGTGGAAAAAAGCTAACTAGATTAGTCAAAATTTACAGGAGCTACACAGCTATTGCTGCAAGCATCTCAGATGTCCAGTATTTTGCATGCAATTACATGTATAAAAATCATGCCAGCAATTTGCGATAGATAGATACATTGATAAGGGCTGTTGATCAATCAGTTAATTCATGCAATTAACTCAAAAAATTAATCATGATTAACCATAGTTTTAATTGCACTGTTAAACAATAGAATACCAATTGAAATTTATTAAATATTTTTGATGCTTTTCTACATTTTCAAATATATTGATTTCAATTACAACACGGAATACAAAGTGTAGCACTAATTTTATATTATTTTTATTACAAATATTTGCACAATAAAAATGATAAACAAATGAAATAGTATTTTTCAATTCACAGCAAACAAATACTGTAGTGCGATTTATTTATTGTGAAAATGCAACTTGAAAATATAGATTTTTTTGTTACATAACTGAACTCAAAAACAAAACAATGTAAAACTTTAGAGTCTACAAGTCCACTCAGTCCTACTTCTTGTTCAGCCAATTGCTAAGAGAAACAAGTTTATTTACATTTACAGGAGATTATGCTGCTCACTTCTTATTTACGTCACCTGAAAGTGAGAACAGATGATGGCACCTGACACTTTTGTAGCTGGCATTACAAGGCATTTATGTGCCAGATATGCTAAACATTTGTATGCCCTTTCATGCTTCAGCCACCATGCCAGAGGACCTGCTTCCATGCTAATTATGCTTGTTAATTAAATTTGTGACTGAACTCCTCAGGGGAGAATTTGTATATCTCCTGCTCTGTTTTACCCACATTCTGCCATATATTTCATGTTATAGCAGTCTTGAATGATGACCCAGCACATGTTGTTCATTTTAAGAACACTTTCACTGCAGATCTGACAAAATATAAAGAAGATACCAATGTGAGATTTCTAAAGATAGCTACAGCAAACAACCCAAGGTTTAAGAATCTGAAGTGCCGTCCAAAATCTGTGAGGGATGAGGTGTGGAGCATGCTTTCAGAAGTCTTAAAAGAGCAACACTCTAATGCGGAAACTACAAACCCGAACCACCAAAAAAGAAAATCAATTTTCTTCTAGTGCCATCTGACTCAGATGATGAAAATGAACATGCATTGGCCAGACTCTTTCGAGCAGACCCCGTCAACAGTATGGACGCATGTCCTCTGGTATGGTGATTGAAGCACGAAGAGACACACGAATCTTTAGTGCATCTGGCACATAAATATCTAGTGACGCCAGCTACAACAGTGCAATGAGACCATATGTTCTCACTTTCAGGTGACATTGTAAACAAAAAGCGGCAGCCTTATCTCCTGCAAATGTAAGCAAACTTGTTTGTCTGAGCAATTGGCTGAACAATAAATAGGACTGAGTGGATTTGTAGGCTTTAAAGTTTTTCATAAGAACCGCCATACTGGGTCAGAGCAAAGGTCCATTTAACTCAGTATCCTGTCTTCTGACAGTGGCCAATGCCAGGTTCCCCAGAAGGAATGGACAAAACAGGTAATCGTCAATTGATCCATACCCTGTTTTATTTTTGAATGCCGGTTTGGTTTTTTTTACATAATTCTATGTTTTTAAGTTCAATTTTCATGATAAAGAGCTTGCACTACAGTACTTGTATTAGGTGAATTGAAAAATAATATTTCTTTTGTAATCAAAAATAAAGATAAAGTGAGTACTGTACACTTTTTATTCTGTGTTGTAATTGAAATCAGTAAATTTGAAAATGTAGAAAATATCCAAACATATTTAAAGATATGATAATCATGCAATTAATCACGATTATTTTTTTTAATCACTTGACAGCCCTAATATAGATATATATTTTTGGTCCAATTCATAAGGGGCCTGATTCTCCACTGCCTTGCCCCTTGTGTGGGAATTAACCTGTGCAAAGTTAGGCCCCGATTCAGCAAACCAAGCAGAAGGCTGTTAAGCATGTGCTGAATCATGGCTTCCATGGCTAGTGCATGTAAAATACTATCAAGTCCAAATTTCCCTCAAAACATTTTTTTCAGAAAAATGGAAAAAAAATTCACATTTTCTGAGCAGCTAAATTTGTCTTGAAACTGTTTTTTCCACTGAAAATGGAGGAATATTTCAGGCAAGCACATTTCCCATTTTTCAGATATTTCTAAAGTCAGACACCTGCAAATCCACAGCAATCAGAAGGTATTTTATACTCTGGTAATACGAACGTAAGAGTGGCCATACTGGGTCAGACCAAAGGTCCATCTAGCCCAGTATCGTGTCTTCCAACAGTGGCCAATGCCAGGTACCGAAGAATAATGCCTTGCGAAAACTGCCACAGTGTTTGGTGCTGTAATGTTATTCTCAGAAGTGCTGTCTTTAAATTATTTTTTTTTTATTCCAAAGAGATGATGGAGGGGAAGTGGAGAGAATGCAAATGAGTACTTCTACATAGATAGCCATGCTGTCATTTGTCACTGCCAACACTCATCAGAATATGGCATCATGAGAGAGAACTGTGAAAAGACTGAGGATTTTACTGGAACACTTAAGCAGGATATTGAAGTGAGGTTTGGAGCAGTGCCCCTAAAGAAAACTAATGCTTACTCTATTAGTTACTGTGAAGCAAGGAAATGTAGACAGGGAGGCATCATTCATCTTCTTTTTGCCTCCAGGGGCTCCTTCCACTGGCTTGCTTGGCATTTAAAATTTCCACTTCACTAGATAAAACTGCGTACCTGCCAACAGTTCACTGAGCAAAAGAATTGTACAGCAGGAGCTCCCTTCCAAACTCCTGCCCGATTCCCAATAGAGAAGTCACTCCTTTAAGATTCCATCCTGCTCCCTCTGAAAGGTGGGGGAAATGGGGGTAGGAAGTGGAGGGATGAAAAGATGAAGGAAAGATTAGTTAGGCACCCACCTCTTGTTGACTGCCAGTTGGAGTTGGGTGCGTGTCATTTGAAGAGCTCTCCTGAGATGACTAAAGAAATACACTGTGGTGAGGAGATTGGATTTTCATCTGTCTTATCTAATCTAAGTTTACATTCCACAGAGATATGGTTCTGAGGGCATGTCTACATTGGAATTGGAGGTGTAATTTTCAGATGGGTTAGGCACACCTGCGCTAGCTGTCATCGAGCCTGCATGCTGAAAGTAACAGTGTTACCCCATGTTACCTCGTGGGTGGTGGGATGCACAAGCTGCCCCGAGTACATATCTAGGGTTTCAAACAGGATTGTACTGGGGACAGCTAGCCCATCCCACCACCCAGGTCGCTGTGCCTACATGGCTGTTTTTAGAGTGCACAGATATTTCTACTCAAGTTGGAAATGACACCTGCAGCTCCAGTGTAGTCACTCAGGGTATGTCCACAAGGTATTACACCAGTAAGACATTATGCCTGTATGTTAGAGCTGCTTGGTATAGCTCTGCTGATGCAAAACATCCCAAAATCTGGCCCCAGAAATATTCCACATGAGTAGGGTAATCCTCAGAGTATGTAAAGGCTTCTGCCACAGTCTTGGTTGAGCTCTCCCACTGAAGTCTTACTAGGCTGCGGGGTTTAGACCCATATGATGGATCCATGTACTTCTGAGCTCCCCTGAGCCTGAGCAGGCTCAACACTAGCTCTGGCCTCAAGGCCCATTCCATTGATGCAGAATCCGTGTTAGGTACCCCTTCTCCTTCTCAGCAGTAGTCCAGCTGTGCAAGACTAGATATGATCTGTGTCCCTGCCCCCCATCCCAACTCTCCCCAATAGTTTAAGCACACCCTGTCCAGAGCTCCACTCTCATGAATACTCTGATTTACATCTTAATCCTTTGGGATACATGACAGTTGAAGCCAGGACCTTAGATGCTTTGCAAAGTAACTTTTAAACATACACATTTCACTCATAGACAAATCACAAGAGATACAGAGATCTAGGCAAAATTACATACCTGCATGCAGTTCTCTCCCTTGGAGTTCTCACCACTCTTGAGCATTCCTTAGGATTTGCTCAGGGTCTTTTCAGGGTCCCAGGTCCCCTCTCTTGGACCTATTCTTCTCTTCTTTATCATGGAGTTTCATCTCTGATCCTGCAGCAAGCTTCCTTCAGCTTGGGTTTGTCTGGCAGTCAAATGGCTCCCCTAGATCAGAATGCAAGACCTTTGTGTTCCTGAACATCTCAGCCTCTGAGTTTTTAGAAGCCAGCAGTAAACACCTCTGCCTTTGTTCTCCTGTCCTGATGGGGAATTTCCACTGCTTGAAGCAGACAAGTTGGGGATAACTGGCTTCCCCTTGGATAAAGTCATCCCACTTTTCTAACGTGCTTCCATTTGAATGGGAGACTATTTAGGTTAATGACTCCATTGACTGTGGTCTGGGAGAAATGTGACATCAGTCTTGGTAGTAGATGACTGATTCCATATCCACTGAGGCACTCAATGTTACAGCAATCTCATAAAATCAATTGGTATTTTTAAGTTGTACATAGACAGCTTTCTCAAATCACCACATCATCTTTGTTGTCCAATCCTGGAGAGGAAGATAGGGATAATGGCACTTGCCTATTTCACAGCTAGGTGAATCTAAGCCAGCAAAGTGAAGTGAGTTGCTCAAGGCCACAGAGAGCATCAGTAGAAGAGACAGGACTAGAATTCAGGAGTACATGGGTCCCATCACTGTTGCCATTCCTCCAGACTATACTTCAATATACTATGATGTTTAATATCTATCTAGATGGGTAATTGTCCTATTCTACATTATTTGTTGTTGTCAAGGCTGATTCCTCACTCCAGCACTTTGACTTCAGAAGGTGAGGGCCCACAAGAATTCTAAAAATTAATACTGGTTTGTGTTAAACTCCCAAGGTTACAGCTTTTTTTTGACCTTGGATGGGTAGATGCTGCAACCACCGAAGTGCAAAAACCCCCTTGAGAACCCAGGAAGGTGCACTTGGGAATTCCTTCCGGTGGGGTACCCTCAAGCCCTTTCACTCACTTCCCCAGGGAAATAGCTGAGAAAGAAAACAAAGGAAATCAGCTGTTGCCACCAGCTAATTAAACAACATATGCACAAACCTTTTAGGACACAAAAATTTAATCCTGTTCTTAAAAAAAGTAAATTTTATTAAGAACAAAAAAGAAAGAAAATACATCTGGAAACTTAGGGTATTGCTAGATTTAAAAAAAAAAAACAAATACAAAATTTAAGAATCAAGAATAGCTTTCCTGAGATCCAGCTTAAAGATTACAAGCAAAACAAAAGCACCTGGGGTTAGCACAGAGGGAATCCACAAGCCATAAAGAAATAAAAGAAATAACCCTATTTGCGTCTTCCTATACATTTCCTGATTTACTTAAATATCTGGGGTTTTAAACGAGTAGTTTCTATGTGTGATCTGATGATTTTTCATACCTGGCCGAAAGCTTCTTATAGCTTCGCTGCTCTGTCCCTTCTCTCCAGGAGAACAACACAGATACACAAAAGGGGAGTCTTGTTTCAATTTTTAAAAGTTCTAGCTTTCCCATTGGCTCTTTTGGCCATGTGCCCACTCACTTCCTTTTACCTATGCATGCAGTCAGACTTTTTCATCCTTTACAGGTAGAGCGATTAGAGAACAGCTACTAAGTGGGATTTTATAGCTACTGGCTGGCTGGGTCCATAAAAGGGAGCTACCCACCCCCTTCATTTATCACAGTTGTTCTATTAAGGGACATGCGAGTATATAGGTAAATGGCCCATATACTGATGAGCTGGAGCCCTGTAGGCTCTGATGTTTATGTTGCACACCCTTAGCTACCACTGGTGTGAACATAAGTCATGCGATGTGATCATCAGCTCATCATAGGATCAGGTCTATACAGGGTTCAGAAAAATACAGTGTTCACAATGGAATTAAACAGTTCTTTTTTTCAGTGTGCTACCATGCGTTTATGATCATGTTCAGCTTCATGGAGAACATTTAAAAGGCACAAGTATTAGGTAGGCTTATAATTTATTCCAACTTATTTGCCTATTCTTAATAAATTTATGCTATTGTGTTATTGAGAAAAAAAATAATCAAGACCAATAAAGAGAAGTTTGACAAATGTGGAGGGGACAAATGCTCTCATTATTTTGTAAGTTCATACATTTGGTGTCAGCTTGAGGGGTGACACAAGTATTAATTTAAGAATGTGCAGTTTATCTTCCTTCAACAGTGTAGTAAAAACATTATGCAAATTAATAAATTACTTCAGTGCTGCTTGACAACTTACATTACAAAATTCATGATCAAACTAGAGCACATTTTTCTGATAGCAGGGAAGGATCAATCAAGGTCAAAATGTTTCAAAAGTGTAGGGAAAGGAAAACATACATAAGGTAACTGTGTCTTTGTTGTTACCAGTAGCAAGGATACTCGGTAGACAGCCAAATGACTCAGTTTCCAATCTCAGTGTTTTTCAGCTTCTGCTAAGCAATTTCTTGAAGGCACTAAGCTTCTTTTCCCCGGGGACCCCCATAGTGATAGGTGGTTCATTGACATGTAACCTTTTTGAAAAGATGATGTGGAACAATCAAAGACCAATCCTTGTTTCATACAAAGTGTTGAGCTGGTGTCTCCAACATAAAAAACTTAGTCCAAACCCAGCAGGATGTAACCACTATAATTTCTGCATTAGTATCTGTTTATTCTTTCTGCATTCTTATTTGATGCAAGTGCTGGAATTATTTGTGCAATTGAATACCCTCTGTGGTTCCCACTGACAAACTTTGACTGAATTTACCTTGAAGACTTTTCACTTCATATAAGCTTTACAACACATAAATGTTTTCCCTGCTCTTTGATATAATGCCTTTTGTGCCTTTGTTCATTATCTATTAATTGTGTTCATTAATCATCATTTTTTATTTACACATACTCACAAGACATTGTGGTTACAGTTTCCTTTCAGCAGAACTTCCTCTTAAACTGATCCTCGTCATTTCTGGAGAGCTTGAAATCTCATAATGTTCTTGACATTTTTATTCAATCCCTTTAGGCATTTAGATTTGATTTCCTGTTGAATGATTACCATGTCACTAATGACAGTGATAAAGTACAATACCTTTAAACTGACATTGTCTCTTTACAAGAAAAAACTTTATTCCATTTTAGACAGTGACAGAAACAAGAGCACCAGCATCAGTGTGATTTGGCCAATTGATTCTCAGGCGCCACAGAGAGCATCTAATCTAAATGGGTGGGGACTGGCTTTTAGTAGTTTTTCCCTTGATGAGCCTGACCCAGCTACCATTGATATGTAGCGGTCCCTCTCCACCCGATTACCTTCTTTAATGCCAATCTGCTTACAAGTTTTGATGGACAGGTCTGGTTTTTTTCTGGATCCCTCCATCCAGTTAACAGTGTGTATCTGCTTTATTTTTTCCTATGAATTTATTTAGTGGTGCCTCTACCCCCCTCGCCCCTTCCTGGCAGGGTCACTAGGGCAGCATGGGAGGAAAATTCTAACCACTGGGTAACCCCCACTTACTTGCCAGATAGTTGGAGACTCCCAAGAAACAACACAAATACATATAATATATTCAACACAGTAATTATATTAAACAGGAGACAAATATAACATAACAGGGTAAAACACTATTCTTAGGGTCACCGGTGCCCATGCTGATAATATCTGTGACTTTCCACAGTCACGGGACCTGATGTAGCAAATGTAAGATTAGTGTCCTGTTGGTACCTGTACTTTGTTGGGGCCGTTGATGACCTATGACCACGAGAACTTCTCTGCAGTGGTTTAGCAGTGTGGGTGACTGGATTCAGTACAGCCCAAAGGACTCACAAGTGGGAGGAGGTGGTAAGTCCCTCCACATGTTTAATATGCAGCAAGTTATAAAATCCCCAATCCCTTGCTCCCTGGCTTGAGGACACAGTTCAGGAAGGGGGCGGGGGTGCCCAAAACAATTTATCTGACCTACTAACTAAAAGATGGTGCACTTACAAACTTCATGAATGATTCTCAGGTTCAGAGATGACTTTGGACTCCTTGGTCACTGCTGAGGGGGCTGATCTCTGCTGGCAGGGATCCTCTTCAGGCAGGAGTCAGGCTGTTTCTGGTCCCAGAAGTTCCCCTCACCAGGGTGCAGGGCTCAAGGTGCAGATTACACAACTGTACTAAAATCCAAACTGTCATCTCCTAGCCCAGCATCCAGACACACTCACAGCAGGCAGCAGCCCTGGACTAGCAGCCAGAGACGAGCTGACCATGTGGTGACCAGTCTCACCTAGGGAGCTGGAGGGCTAACTCAGCTGGCTAGGAACATTTCCCAGCAAAACTCTACAAACTGGTAGTCATCAGTGGAGAAGGAAAAGTCCAGCTGAGGGATCTTGCTTTCAGATTCCTAGAGGCCAGTTCTCAGGCGGAACCCTGGTGGCCTGGACTCACCAGCATCCAACACAACCAGTCCCAGCCTTGCCCTGCCTGGCTCCAGACTTTCTCAAAAAATGGCTTCTCCCCTTTCCTGAGCTCTCCGGGGAAGGGCATCTCACTCCCTATTGGTTGCCAGGCAGACTCTGAGTCTTCCTTGGCTTCCCCTCTCAGCCAGGGACAGTGTGCCTCTCCCTGAGCTGCCAGCAGACAGAGCTCCAGGAATCTAGGTAATCTCCTGAGGGGTTACAGATATATATCAGTATTACTAAAATCCATATTTAATGATGTTGTCATCATGCTTTGTGACAATTTGAAGAAAGATTATTTCCCTATTCCACCTACAATGGAGCATTTACGCCACACAGTATATAATTTCTTAGTCTTGATGAAATCCTCAGATCAGTGCATGGAGAGTACCCTCTGTATGAAGATCACATTACTGCTTAGGCACCAGAGTGAAAACAGTCCTCCTTCCACAAGATGACATATGGGGTACACTACGGCTCCAAAGATGTTTGGCAGAGAGGGGGCAGGGAGTGGTTCAGTAGTTGGTCTGGGGTTGGAGCAATACTGGTGGGGATGTACACTGTCCCACTACTTGCCTTATGAGATTCAGGCCAGATACCATGTGACTGAAACAGTACAAAAATCTGTAGAGAGCAGAAAGATAATGTATTGATTCCACTCCATGGTGGGGATCCTTCTTTAACTCCAGGGTCAATGGGCAGCCGTCCTAACAGTGCAGTTCTCATGGAGTATCATACAGGGACACAAAGGACACACAGTTGGCACAGACATATCTGCAAATGGTTCTGGCCTCCTGCTTATTCCCTAAATCCTACACCCTCTCCGTTCACTGCGGAAACAGGGACAAATCTCTCTAAGTGAACCTATTGGAGATTTCCTTCCTGTTAGCCCGCTCCTGCAGATTTTCCCTCAGAAGGGGCTAATTGAGCATTTAGCTTCATTATAATGTAGCTGGATCTTATAGGCAGATCTGATAGCACCACATATTAAGTTTGTCTGCTTTGAAGACAGAATTATTGATTTCCTCATGAGCTTTTCTATGGCATTCAAAATTGTAGCATCTGAGTGTTTCACAACTATTATTAAAAATACATAATACCCCTGTGAGATGAGGGGGTATTATCTCATTTTACAGATGGGAAACGATGGCAAAGACATATTAAGGTCAAAAGTATCCATTAAGTTTGGGTGCCCAATTTGAGACACATAAAACCTGATTTTTCAGAGCACTTAGCATTATCTATGTACTCCCATTAACTTTAGTTTAATTTGTGAGCACTCAGCAGTTCTGCAAATTACAAACAAAGGAACTCAAGTCGATCAGCCGTAAAGTGAGAAGCACAATTAGTGACCACCTGTGAAAAACTGGGGTTAAGAGATTTGATTAGCATCATATGGGAACTCTGTGGAAGAGGCAGGGATAGAATCTAGTTCTCCAAGGCAGTATTCAACTGCCTTAACCATGAGATTGTCCTTTTTCTTCCTGAGTCCCTCATTTCATTCACAACACAAGTTCCAAGGCCAGCCTCCTGAAGATGATCCTGGAGTTTTTCTGGACATGACTGCACTGGGTCTCTGTGGTGGTCCTGTGTATCCCTCTGGAGGAGGGTGGCCAGGTCCACACCTTCCACCTTCAGACCCTGCAGAACTCCTTGACAGTGCAGGTAGTCCAGCATAGAGCATGTTGGCACTTGTCTTTCTCTGCTGCCCCTGATACAATAGGCAGCTCTTTTTCCTCCCTGCAAGAGGTTGCCCCTGACATCCCTCTGAGGTGCTAGTCTTTTACCAGGACCTGGAAGCTTGTTTCAGTGAGCAGGTCAGCAACAGTCACTGAGGGCAAAGACCTCCTTATAGAGCCCCTGCTACACAAGCCACACCTTAATGAACAAGTGGCGGAGTTGACGGTGGTGTGCCAGAGGTTGGTCCTGGCTGGGTCACCAGACTTGGAGACCTCTTGGACTATGGTTGGAGGCACTGGGTGGACTTAGTGGCACTTAGCCAGTGCATGGGGCTGTCCACCCCATGTGTCCTCCATCATGTGCTCCAGGAGGTGTGGGCAACCTTGATTTCTGCTTCTCTTGCTTTCCTCAAGCAAGCTCTGTGGGAGGGTGCTCCTGGTCTGCCTTTCAGCCCTGGCCCTCTGGATCTTGTCATCAGGCATCTGATCCAGGAGCCTCCCCAGTCACCCCCAACATGCAACCTCAATCATCTGAATGCCATCCAGCCTTTCTGACTCTGAGCTGCACCCAGGAAATATCTGTATGTGTTCGTGCTCCACACTATTTACTTTCTCACCTTTGTGTCTCATCTTGACACCAAGTGGTGGGACCTGTTGCCACCAAAGGAAGATGAGGAATTCCAGTGGGCCAGTCTATACTCCACTCTGGTCCCACAGACAGCTGGGGATATTAGCTGGAGGCTTCTACGAGTGTGTACCTGGTACAGTACACAAACTCCCTAACACTTGCCCCTTTTATGGTGAGAATGAGACCCTAGCTCACATCTACATCGAGAGCATCAGATTGCAGACCCTCTTCCGGCCCCTCCAGAACCTCTTACTGAGGTTCTAGCTGCACTTCTCCCCACGCCTCCTGATACTGGCACACTCCATCCATGGCCCCACAAAGTTACGAGATCTCCTCATCAGCCTCCTTTTAGCACTGGCTAAGATGGCCATTCATCACACTAGAAGGAGGAAGTTAAACAGGGTTGCAGGAGTGCTCTATGGTTGTGGAAGTAGTGGAGTCCCCCTTGGTGCACTGGGAGCTGGTTCTGGTACATGCCACCAGAAATAGAGACCTCCTTGACTATGGGGGACTGGATGGACACGAGGGTGCTTGACCAGTGAATGGGGCTGCCCACATTGCATTTCCCCTGTTGTATGTTCAAAGAGGTGAGAGCAGCCTTTCCTCCTGTTTCTCTCAAGTGGGTCCTATGCGAGTGTGTGACTAGACTTTCCTGTCCCAGTACTACAAATAGTGCACCACTTCGATTCAACCCCGGAGCAGGTCCACTCCAAAATAATATGTGATCGTGTACTTAAAGACTATCTTAATTCATATGCATAAGGGGGCCAAAGTACAGTTTTACAGGCAACCTTAATTCTGTCATTTCCTATGCTCTGAGTGCTTCTATTTGCAACCTTCATATGTTCTTTACATGTAGTACTTTTGTGTGTAATAGAAATTAAATCATAACTCCTTTTTACTAGCATTAGTTAGTTGTGTCACTATAGCTAAGGGTATGCCTACAATATGAAATTAGGTCAATTTAATAGAAGTCAATTTTTTAGAATTTTATACAGTCTATTGCGTATGTCCACAGTAAGCGCATTAAGTCATTGGAGTGCGTCCTCACTACTGTGGCTAGCATTGACTTACAGAGCGGTGCACTGTGGGTAGCTATCCCACAGTTCCTGAAGTCTCTGCTGCCCACTGGAATTCTGGGTTAAGCTCCCAATGCCTGATGGGGCAAAAACTTTGTCGTGGGTGGTTTTGGGTACGTGTCGTCAGGCCCCTCTCCCTCCCTCCTTCCGTGAAAGCAATGGAAGACAATCGTTTCATGCCTTTTTTCTGGAGTCCTGTCCACCAGACCCACTCAGCCTGCCTGGATGATTGGAACCCCAGACCAGCAGTGGGCTGAGTGGCTCAGCCTGTTGCCAGTCTGGGGCTCTGTCCACCGGCTCCTGCCAGCCTGGGTCCTGCTCAGCCCCGCTCAGCTGGCAGACCTCGGTGAGGTAGATCAGGAGTGCCTGGATATCCTTCTCTTAGAGCACCGAATGGGAGTGACTCCAGGTCATTCTCTTCTCTAAGTTTTGTCTCATGGAGATTCAGTACTTCCTGGAATATCACCGCAGCTGGAGGCTTCTGCCTCAGGCTGTTCTTCCAGCCGGCAGCACCGCGTGGTCGCACCTACCTCAGCTTGCCCCTTGCTCCCATGGCTCATGAAGCCTGGACAGTAGTAAGGAGCAGTTCAACTTGTGGAATGACAAATCCAGAATGAAGGATTAACACTCTATGGGCCACGTTAAGATTATTTCAGAGTACCAGATAGCATTTAGTCCATATAAAAGACTTCATAAAAATTTTCCCCTGCCTCTAACAAAATGTTAATTTATCAGAGCAGCTGAAAGGGTAAGGAACCCGGGACTATAACTTAGAGAGAGCTTCCATATTATTTAACTCATAATTGATATAATTCAAAGTAAAATTTTCACTCAGCCTCGTCTATTGTAAAGACTAAAATGCAGGAAGGGAAGTAAAGACAAGAGTGACCTGTTTCAAAGCAGGATTGTTTGGCATGTTAGGTGAATATGATCACCCACACTATGGGGCTTTGCTGTGTTACATGAATGGATACCCTCTAATACGGGCTTTTCTTTTTTTGCCACAGACTGCCGGATGACAGGAATGTTTCTCTAGCTACAGAAGCTACCTAATGCATGTCTATATCTAATGGCCTTCCTGCTCACAAGTGGGTCATGCACCACCCAGGCTTGACACAAGTGGGAGATGGCTGTGACATCATGCGATCTGGCTCAGGCAGCATCATTAGCAAGGGATGAACTTTTGCTGAAGCAACACAGCAATCTTTCCGCGTCTCTCGACACTGAATGCCTTTCCATGCATTATGCTGTGCCCTATCAGTGTGGGGACGCATGTAAAGCTCGGAAAACATAGTCATCGCATGTGTTATTTTGCCTTCTAACCCAATAAAACTCAGGACGGAGATGTAGGGGGAGCGTTAGAACATTCTGGGGGGACTGCATGGTCACCTGTTCTGCTGAGTTTGCCACACTGGCCAAACAGGAAATGAAATTCAAAAGTTCCCTGGGCTTTTCCTTTGTATCTGGCTAGTGCATCTGAGTTCAAAGTGCTGTCCAGAGCGGTCACAATGGAGCACTCTGGGATAGCTCCTGGAGGCCAATACTGTCGAATTGCATCCATACTACCCCAAATTTGACCTGGTGATGTCGATTTCAGTGCGAATTCCCTCACTGGGGAGGAGTACAGAAATTGATTTTAAGTCGACAAAAATTGCTGTGTCATGTGGACAGGTGCAGAGTTAGATCGATCTAATGCGCTAAATTCAACCTGAACTCATTGTGTAGACCAGGGCTAAGTGGGTTTCGTTATGTAAGAGATGAATTGTCCTTGAAATGTCACTTTCATTTTTGTTTTGGCACCAGTAATAGCTCTTCTGTGAGTTAGCAGTGATATGTCTGATAGAGAGAGAACCATGTCAGGAGATAGACCCATGCACAAATCAGCAACCTCCATCTCATCTTACTTATTTGTATTGTAACCACATAACTAAGTTTTAATACTGGAGGCTTTTGGTAGATATTGAGAACTGTGATGAGGCAAAGAGGGAGCTTCCTGTGAAGTGAATTTCAAAGCATGACTCCTTACCAATACTATTTTTGTGACTCATATGCAAACCTTACGAAAGGTTCTCTAACTCCCACAGATAGACTGAGAACTCTCAGATTTGGACTTTTAAGACAGAAATGAGTGACTAGTAGACTTGTCAAAAATGTAAAAGCTTTTGTTAGGAACATTGTTCTGATCCAGGCTGAAATTTCTATTGAAAAAGCACAGAGATTCACCTACCCCACAATAGCCAAGTGATCAAAATATTCAGCTAGTATGTTAGAGACTTAAGTTCAAGGCTCTACTCAGCATGATTTGGCTAGTCTCAGGTGAGTCTCTTTTTTTTTTTTAATTAAAAACTTCAGAAGGTCTGTTGTTTTGTTCTGATATTTGTTCTGATCAAAAATGAAACCAAATATCAAACCCGTGAAGTTTTTCAGGAGAAGGAATCTGTTATCTGCCAGCACTAGTGAATGATTCCTAATTTCCTAACACTTAAGTCAAAGTAGTTAATCTATTTCTGTTTGTTCATTGTCTAGGAGAAGACTGTATTTTTTTCAAATGTATTTGTTACTATTTTGCAGAATAATTTCAACATAACAGCTAACCAAATAGAAACAAGTCAAGTTTCCTTACAGAATACTCAGAACTGCTTGTGAGCAATCTACAGAACAAGCATTATTCACTGAGGTCTCATTTGCCACTTCATTACTCCACTTTTATGCAGCTGTATCTCCACTGAAATCAATGGGGTTACTCCAGCGTAAAATGGAGTAACATACTTCATGAGACAATTTCCCCCCTTCTTGTTCCTCACTTTATTTCTCCCACCCTGTGCATGTTTCTCCACTGCCACCTTCTTTCATTACTTCAGCATGGTGTCTTACCATGTCTCTTCTCCTCTTCTCCTCCTCCTCTTTTGCCCTCCACTGCATTCCTCTCCACCTGGTCTCTCACTCTGTGTTTCACTACTACCCTAATCTCTTTTCTTTTTTCACTACTGACTTCCTTGTTTGTCTCTCCCATTGTTACATCACTTCATACATTTCCCATTTCACTACGTCTCTGTTCCTCATCTCCCCCGCCCCCAAACTCTCCACATATCTTTCTCCCTCTTTCACTGCTCTGTTTATTTAGTCTCCTCCCCATATTTCACCTGCTCCTTTCTTCATCAAGAATTAAACACCTTCTAGAGGAAATGGAGGTGTTGTTAGCATGCCTGATGTGCTAGGAAAGCTCAGGAAGTGCTGCTGATCTGGAGTGGTGACTCAGTGTCCCAGTAACCTCACTCTTTACTTCTGACCCCTTCCAGGGTAGCCAGTGCCTGAACAAATTAGTGTCCCACAAATCAAAAGCAATAAACTCAAGATATCCCATCCTACCAGTAAGCATAACAGAACATAAACTCTACCACCCTTCTTGAATTCAGTACAACGTAGACTATTCAACTCCATCTTAGGCTCTGTAGACTTCCCCACTCTTTTTACAGAGCACTGACTCCCAGGGCTTTCTCTCTAGAGGCCCAGCTCCTCCCAAGTCACTGATCCTGAGCTCTTCTTCCATTTCCCTTTGTCTACCTCTTCCCATGGGAGATCTTTACTCCATATGTCTGTCTGGGGTTTAGACTTTTCCCTGACTTTCTTCTCGCCAGCTGCCCTCTCCCTTCAAGGTCAAACAGAGAAGACACTCAACCTCTGCCAGCTCCCCTCTCAACTCAGTCCCCTCCTGCAACTCTGTCTCAGCTGAGCTCTGTCCAGGCACTTAGGGAAGTTACCCAGCTTCTTCCCAGCTAAGCCTACTGATTGCCTGCCCTCCCATGGTCCCAACCATCTAATCCCTGGATGATCAGGTTCAGGTGGGAAATCATCTGATCCATTGAGCATGGCTGAGTCCAACTCCCTTAAAAGGCTAGCCAGCCTGCAGCAGGGCTGCTTATACAACTTATGCTTTTTCTTGGAAGGAGGAGTAGTAGTAAATACAGTGGCTACAGGTACTGTATAACCCCCCAAATAAACAAAAGAAACTCAAAGCCCACATCTCTATGTTCCATTATTGCTATGTTGTAATCAGTTAGGAGTCATTGGTGAATAGTAATATAGCTTATCACTTTTTTATGAACTATTTTTTTACTGCTCATACCCAGAACAGGTAAATAAAGTCAATAACAGTCTATAACAGGAGGGCTGATGTGTACATTTCCTTTATGTTGAACAATTCCTGGCCAGATTCTCCATTGTGCAGTGCTTCATTATACTACACAATAGATTCAATCAGACCCTAAAGATGGCATGGCAGGCCTTGGGAGGGTCATATCTATGTAGGAGGATCCTCCAGTGGTGTAGCTCCTACACTAATGGTATCCCTCTTCTAGCTATTGGTGTGGGAAGCCTGGCAAAGGAAATGGACACAGAGATTTCCTAGGTTGGGGCTTATGTGGTATCTACCCTTTGGGCTTAATGAAGCAGGCACAAGATAGAGCAGCCCTCAAGCTGCTCCAGGATCAAAGAGTACAAAGATGGCTTTAAATATTCAGCTCTCCACTCTACCTTTATTAGTCCAGTTAGAGTCTGATAGAAAGCCCACTGAAGTCTGTAGATGGATTTCCCTTGACTTCAACCAGCTTTGGATCAGCACAGAATTCATTATAAATTGACAAGAATTGGTCTGAAAATAAGAGTTCAAGGTAACTTTTGAGGTTCTGAAGTTTGTTTTCATTTGCCTTGTAACAAAAACAAAACCTTCACATTTTCATGAAACAGAATTTTGTCAAAATGTTTGTTTTTTTATCAAAAACCTAAGTTTTTTTATTCAGGTCTCTCTTTTATATATATGGTTAGATGTGATCAGGGAGAGCTGCACTACAAAAATCCTTCCTGAAGACTCTTGGTTGAAGCTTCCTGAAGACTCTTGGTTGAAGCTGATATGTCTCCACAAAATGTTTTGGCTTTGAAGAAAAGGCATATTGTGAGGAAATTGCATTTTATTAGAAATGTTCTGACCAACTTTAATAAGAAAGTTATTAACATTGGAATTCCAAAACCTTTTCTTCTGTATCAGCACTAGGTTTTTAACAGAGGATGCTAGTAACTATCCTGAGTTAATGTCAAGATGTTATTTAATACATAATTACTTGTTTGTTTTATATAGATGTTGGCAATACACTTAGAATGTTATGGCATGGATTTAGGAATCATGTAAAAAACCACTTACACTGATACCATTCAGTTTGTCTTAGTATTTTGTTTGTTGTTTTAGAAACAGGTGTAGTAAATTTAATGATAGTTTAACTATTATTTATAAATATCGTTCTTGTCGCTTTGGTACTCTGAGCACCGTGTTGTATATTTTATTACAGTTATTAATATTATTAATTAAAGCCAACTTCTTTAAGGTGCACCTCTTTTTGACATTACAGCTCTTTCTTCTTTCTCCTCTTTTACTCAGAACATCTTGACTTGGGCTCCAATTCAGCAAACTACTTACACACTTACTTTAACTTTAAGAATGCATTTATGTCTCACTGAAACCAATGGGACTTATGTGTGTGCGTTTCCCCCCCGAATCAGTGCCTAAGATTACAAGTAAATGTAAAGCCTCTTTTTAGTTTGTTTATTCCTTTTCTACTTTTTTTGATGAAATAAAAGCAAAGCTAGTTGGGATCTGATTTGTTTTCCTTCAGTAATATATCAAAATTCACCTGGGACAATTTTAGAACTGGATCTTGACAACAAGTATGTGCATGAGGTACTTTATTCACCTGTGTAAGTGTGTGTAGGATCAGGGCCTTAACGTTACTATATTAGCAAAGAGTGAATTGTATAATATTTGGATTAGGTTTGGCATTCTAGGGAGGAGGTCGGGGAATAATTCTGAAGTTGGGATTAATGTTTAATATTCAAAAATTAATCCAAATAATCTGTTGAATTAACCATAATCCATCTTTATGGGGGAGTAGGAAGCAATTGAACATCCATGAGATTTGAGCACCTAATTTCACTGGGCACCTTTGCAAACTCCACTCCATCTTTAAATAGATTTGTAGTTGTTGAAGCACAAAGTGCCTGCAATAACTAACAAATATTTCAGCTTCTACTTTATTTTAATTTAAAAACAGTTAGATTGAGAAAAAACATGTTTTTGTTGCTTTTTTTAAAGGAAAAAGATAAAATGCACTTGACTGAGATCTTGTAAAACATGCTTCAGCACAAAGTAAATTCTTACTACTCAGCTATAAAACCTTGTACCTAAGGGCTTATGATGGAGACTCAAACACAACTTTAGCTGTATGGATGGTAACACTATAATAAGGCTCCCATGGGTGCAAATTGTATCCTTTTAAGAGTACTTCAGTATTTGAAAAATATTTAAGTAATCACAGTTTCAGAGTTATCATCTGATAATGCCTGGGAATTGGTGACCCAAGGGACTAATTCCAAACATTACCAGAAAATGACATTGCTCATGTCAGTGTGGAAGTGTCTTGTTGAATGTAAACTGTAATAGAAAAGCATTTGCAAACAATTTGGCCATCTGCCGTTTCCTGTCAATATTTTATAAGAATATGCTCGAGCCACTGTGCCAGCACCTGAGGAGAAAGTCTTTGGGATCTCAAGAGCATATGAACCTTGCTTTTTTTCTCCTGAACGGCACTAGGAGCCATAATCCTTTGGTAGAAAGTGCCCCTGGATGGAGGTTCCCCCTTTCTCATTCTCCCCTCTACATGCCTGACCTAGCCAATTAGGCAATCCACCATCTTTACATTCCCTACTATCTCCTCTCTCCCTGGCAGTGGGAGTTACAAGACTTCAGTGGACACTCCATGGAGCAAGAGAGATACTACAGGTTGAAGCCGGTCTGGTATTACACCAGAATTGTATTACACCAGTTTATGGACCATATCCTGGCCCCTGCTGTGGCCACCTTGCATAATCCAGTGGTGTTTAGCAGCTGTAAAAGCCATATTATTCAGCTGGTGAAAGTTTCTCTGGTGTGCACTCTAGTTAGCCAATCCTGAGTTTGGGCTGGAGCTGAAGTATCTCTCAGTCCCTTGCCTCAAAGTCCCCTAATGGAGCCTCTACTCCAGGGCAATCCTGCTGGTCCCAGTGAAAGGGCTCACTTTCAGGATTTTTCTAGAGCCCAATTTACAATCCTCTTGTCTCTAGCCCTTGGAGGCACTTCCCATGACCTCCACACAACAGTGACTGGAAGCAGCCATCCAAAGCCTTCACTCATACTAAGCAAGTGTCCATCTACCTCAAAGGAAGGAAAATGTTAACAACGGCCTCAGACTGTATTCCCCTTGTTAGTTGTGCTAACTAGCAGTCCCTGGCAGCTTCCCTGTTCCTGGAAAAACTACCCTTCTCTTTGTGGTCAGTCACTCCTTTAAGTTCCACTTCCCCAGGTGGAGCATGTTCTGCAGGTGCACATAATTGGTGCTACCTGACTGAAGGAATGCTCATTAGCCTTTCCACTAGTGGGGAAGGAGCATGTCCCATCACATGGAAGAATCTTTACGTGGCTGTTCACATCAGAGCTGAATTTAACTCTTTTAAGTGACATAAAGACTGCAAATGGGCCAAAAGGCAGACTGCACTGCACATGCAGTATTTCGTACATGCGCAAATTACACCTCTCATCAACAGGAGCTGCTACTTCACTAGAAGAGGAAACTACACATTGTAAAGTGAGTTGTGGAAAACAAAAACCACTTCTATATCACTGCTACTGGTAGTATCCCATTTTTCTACAGATAAAAAATAAAGGAAGATTGAAGGTGAAATCTTTGCCCTACTGAAGCCAATGGGAGTTTTACTATTGACTTTAATGGGGACAGAATTTCATTCTGAATCTCTGTCCTTTGTTGTGGAAAATGTGAGTGAAATTAATGTCTCCATGGAAAAGCACTCAACTCCCAGTTGGCTAGGCCTATCCAGCTGTCTTCACACAACTGTGTGTGAAATCTGAACAATGAAATGCAACATACTTTAAATTAGAGATTTTTTTTAATGTGCATTTCATGGTAAATTCAAAATTGGTCCCAGGTGTGTGAAGTTTCCATACTAAAATAACTCATGAGAAATGGTTTATTTCTAGCAAAATTGGTTTCACATAAAAACTTCATAATGTTGCATATCTGGACCCCCCAGTCAAATAATTGTTTGCACCAAATTTTGCAAAAATGGGACATGAAAATGAGCAAACTGAAGCTGGAGAAAATTTCCCCCAGGTTTTAAGCCCAATATTTTCTTTAACTGCATTGCTCTTCTTTTATAAAGTCGCAATTACTATCTTTCTGAACAGACAAGCACTTTACAGAATATAAACAATTCTAGAATATAAACAACTGAATTCTAGTCCCCGCTCTTTCAATTTTTTATGTTGTGTTTTTCTCCGGCTCATTATTGTCATTATTACATATTTGGTTAATGAGAAGTATACCAGGCATGGGCACAAACTATCAAAATATGATATTACTGGGTGCATCCTATTCATGATCCCAGTTACGTGCAAATACTGTAACACCAGTATAAGGCTGCTTTTTTTTCCCTCCTCCAAATACAACACGCTGAGTCTGGAGAATCATTCATGGCCCATTGGGAAAGGTTAGGACTATAATTAGATCTTTTTCTCTAGACATTTCAGCAATGCATGAATGCATGAAGCTTAGCAACAGTTTCCCTTTAATTGCTCCCTGGTGATTTTAACTTGTGCACTGGGGACCCACAACCCACCGGCTCCTTATGCTGACATTTGAAGCAATGATTAGAATGTCATTGCTTTTCAATACTTCATTGTCATTCGGGGGAAATGTCTTACCACCTACTGCAATGAAACAGTCACACCACACTCAGAAATAATGTCTGTATTTCTTTACTATTTGAGCAGCACAGGCTTTTGAAACTGGATTTGTTTTGAATACTCACTTCAGTCTCTTCACTCGCTTTTCTGCTCAGTGTCACTCTCTTGTCTTTCAGACTAATGGAAATAAAGCTAAACAATTCATTCTGTGCATAATAGTGGACCTCAAGGGCAAAATGCCTAACAGTATGGAAAATAGCTATGTGAAACCAAAGAAATTGTAACTATCTTTTTTGCAAGCACAATAGCAGATGTTCCTCCTCCATGTCAATTCTCTCAGGTCTTTGAACATGAAATAGTGCAATTTCAGCTCCTGTCACATCCGTTATTAAAGATCTGAACTCAAAACTTTAACAGGTCCTGAGATCAGTGCAGTTAACGTGCTTGAGAGCTTGACTCAGGAAGCATCAAAGTGTAATTCCAGAAAAAAGAACTGTATGCTTTGCCATCGGACTATAAAATTGCTACCTGACCTTTTTTTTTCTTGGTTTTTCTTCATTTTTAACATGGAGGGCCAGATGCAGTCACCTGCACACATATTTCCACTTTGAACAGTACCTTATTTTGTGAGTAGACTCACTGATCTTAATGGGACTAATTCCAGAAAAAGGTACAAATCAAGTGTAAGGACAGTAGAACGTAGCCCTTTGCAATTTTATTTTTGGATCTCTCTGTTCACCTGAAAGCCAACTGAAGCTAAGCAGAAGCTGGATATTTTTAATCTGTCTTCAATTAAAAATAATCATCCTTTCCCATATGAACTATATTAGAAAATGCCCCCGGATTACAAAACAATCTCAAATCTAAATCAATGTAAAGTACCCGGAACTTTCCATGAAAGTGTCAGGGCAAGGGAGTTCGCATCAGTGAGTGTACAGATGGATGCTAGTCACCACCTAAAAGCTGCCATTTTAAAAAGATAAATAACCACCCTTCCCTCCCGTAAATAAGCTTCTGAAAAAATTCAGAGAATTATATTGGTTCAGCTGACACATTGGGGCAAGTTTTTAAAAGCTCCCAAAGGTCAGATTTTCAACAGTTTAGGCATTTGAAAGTTGCAGATTGGTACCTAAAGCAATTTTCAAAAATGCCTAAGCAGGTTAGGTGCCTAACTCCCACTGAAACTGAAGTTGGATGGCTAACCTGCTAAATCACTTTTGAATATCCCACTACGTGCTTAGCTGCATCTTTAGGTGCCTAAATGCCTTTGAAAACCTGGTCCCAAGTCACTTTTGAAAATGTACTTTAGTTTCTCAAGTCACTTAGGTACTTTTAAAAATTATACCCATTGTCTGCACTTCTCCCTAACATTCTACATACATGGAACCTTTGTGGATATGTTCAACTTTAGGCATAATGATGAGAGGAACTGAGTATAATGTTAATGTTTTTTCTTTTTTTATTTCACTAATAGTCAAATGCTACTAGTATTCAGGCTAAATTCTCCCATTCCACTGGTCCTGGCATTAGCAAATTATGCAAAGAGGGGCCTTTCCAAAGGGACCTTGCAACAAAATGACTCATCTGGTAGTATGATGCCTTCTGGCCAGGTGCAGCTTAGTAAGTTTTTTTCACTTCAGCCCCATGACCTTTGGGTTTTCTGGTCAGCTCGTTGGGTCTTCTGGTGGTCCCACAGTTTGTCTTGTGAATTGTCTTTTCTTGTGACCTCCACCCAGGTCACATTCTGTATAACCCCATTTGGGGTAAACCATGGCTCAACTCAACAATAGTACCACAATCTCAAGTCAAGTCATCAGCATGGATTCTGGCCCAGTACCCCTTCCAGCCCTTGCATCTGGGGTTGTAACACTAGACTCCTCAGTGAGGTTTTAGGGGAGCCCACTCTCTTCCTCTAACCTGGGTTCCAGCCCAGGACCCTGTAGAAAACAGTTAAGGTCTATTTCATAAGACTTCTTGTTTCATCTCTGGATTACTTTCTACATCAGTCTGCCTTCTTGTCAGGGTGATCACACTGCCAGTAGCGGCCTGCTCTGAGGCCAGTCCCCTGGTCCCAGTTCCAAGGGTGACAAAGGAAAGAACACTAAACAGAAATAAATACCAGCACCAGTGCCCCTATCTCAGAAGTGTCTTTAAGCCACGCTCATAGGAAACCTAAGGCAGCTTGGCTCTCTGCTTCCTGGAAGCTGAGAATAAGAGGCCTGTCCACCTGCCAGGGCTGGTGCCCCCAGACCTGGGCTTCTTTCTTTTAAGCATCATCCTTCTAGTTTGGTATGCTTCACAGGTGTGTGTGTATGTGTGTGGGCGTGTGGGGAGCGGGCTTAGCTGAGCCCACTGTTGCTCTTTATCCCCTTCCCATCTTCTGTGTGGCTTGTACAGCCTGTCACAGGCCTCCTGGAAATACTCACTCACAGTGAAATCTCAAGGGGATTTCAACAGTACAGAGAACCTCCCTGCAAAGTTAACAGACTCAGGAAGTACTCATTTTCAGGCAGATCCTCACTGCTTTCTTTGGCGTATGAGGCTAGATTCTCGCCTGCACCAAGATCTAGCTCCATGATTCTCAGGAGGGACCCAATGAAGTTTTAAGCTCTTGCTAGTCAGATCCTGAGGGACCCTAAGAGTATGGCTACACTTACAGCTGTACAGCGCTGGGAGTTACAGCTGTCTTCGTACAGCTGTGTAGGTACAGCGCTGCAGTGAGGCCACACTGACAGCTACCAGCGCTGCAGTGTGGCCACATTTGCAGCATTTGCAGTGCTGTTGGGAGTGGTGCATTGTGGGCAGCTATCGTGCCATGGGGGCAGCGCATATCCCAGTTCACAGTGGCTGCAAGGCTGCTTTTCAAAGAGGGGGTGTGGGGCTGGGGGAGAGAGGAGTTGGATTTATGGAGCTTGTCAGCTCCCTGCCTGCAAGTTCTAAGGACTGGAACACACCATCACCACCCTGCATCATTTTAAAGTTTCGGCCCGTTCCCCACCCACTCTCTTATGTCCACTACTGCACTTATCATCCGAGCTCAACCTGGTGACTTCCCCCCTCTCCCCTCTGCCGTGTGGCTTCTCTACTCAAGCAAACAGCTGTGAACATTCCAAAGCAATTCCCCTGCCTGCCTCTTCTTAGCAAACAGGAGCTGTGTTTGTTTTTTAGATAAACAGCTCCGGGGAGCCGGAGTTCAGCCACTCTTCCAGTTTGTTGTGAACAGGCATTCTGGGATACCTCCTAATACCCTGGAGGCCAATTACAGTGTTTTGGTGGCCACACCTGTGGAGCAGCACTGCATCACCAGTGCTGCAATCATTATACCCCAAGCAGACCAGGTGTACAGCCAGCACTGCAGCCAGGGTGTTGCAGCGCTGGATGTGCCTTGCAGGTGTGGATAGTTACTAAGTTGCAGCGCTATAAATCCACCACCAGCGCTGCAACTCTCCAGTGTAGCCATGGCCTAAGCTAGAGGAGGAGAGTTGTGGTGGAGCAGAGCTCTGCTATGGCATTACCTTATCCCTGGAATGCCCCTATTCTCCCTCAGCATACACCCAGTGCAAAGAAGTGGGTAAAGATGCACTATTGGGAAGTTTTTCTTTAAGAATGGAATTCTCTGCTGGACATTTACAAATGGATTGTGATCCCCTTGCACTCCCAGAGTAGCTCAAACCCAGCTTGTGAATCTGGTCCATGTAATGAATAACACATCTTGGTCTTTCCCACACACATGTTCCACAGACAGATAGACAATGTCACAAAGGCAGCTGATCATGTTCCGCCCTTCCTCCCCACTTCAAGTTGTCAGAGTGAGATGTACATACAGGACACCAGAACCAATCCAGTTCAGTAATAATCGTCTAGAGAGAACATACACTGTAGAATTGCTAGATTTTGCTCCCTGTGGAAAAAATGATAAAAAGGATAGAGAATAGGATAGCAAAGTTTGCTGAGAAATCGCACCCATTTCTGAACTATTAGGAAAACCTCAAGAGCATAGGAATGATTAGAAATATATGATGTGGTATGAGACAATCACTGAGTGAAGCATTTATTTGTTTGTTTTTTAAAAAAAATTTGTGTACTTTTTAAGTAAAGCATTGAGTGCTGGGGAAATTTTATTACTAATTAAAAAAAACCCAGTACTCTTCTCTATGCCCAATGAGAGAAATAATCCATTCTGAATTTAGAGTAGGAAGGATACCAAAAAAGTTCCCTCTCTCCATTTGTATTGGTTTCTTAGTTTTGAATGTATCCTGTTCTAGAAGCCTCATCCGTACAGACCCTCTACAAAAGTTGGGCCATTTCCAGGACCATCTATCTTGCTCTTCCTTACTTGGATTTGCCAGATCTTGCAGGCTGGATGGCTAAGAAAAAAACTTTGAAATAATGGGAAAGTCAAAACAATCTCAGTAATTTCATGTGCTTTGTTTAGCTATCATTTAAACAGCTCAATTTAGCACCTTATTCTTATTCAGCAAAGCACTTAAGGCCATGCTTACCTTAGCATTTAAGCAAATGCTTAAGGTGAAATTAGTGCTTTATGCTTTGTTGAGGTAAGCATGCATAGATTTTAAAAAAAAAAGTATTTTGAGCCATCAAATCATAATCAGCCATAGAAATAGGAACATTTAGTAACTACAGTCAAGATTCTGCTACCCTTACTTACTTTACTCCGTAAATAGTCCTATTGAAATCAACCCCATTTATATTTGGGATTGCTGAATTATCATGAGAAATTCTTTTCTAATCCAGCAGCTGTAGCAGTATCACTTCATGTGTGATATCCAATAACTAGTGTCAGTGGTCTTAATTTAAAAAAAAAAAGCTGCATGTCAGGGACTGCAGCTGTTAAACCCCTGCTCTACAAGACTATGCACCACCAGGCAATTCCATTCTGCCACCCAGTGGCCTGCTAACAGCTGGTAGCATAGAAGGTGACCTTCTCAGAGAACTCAGGTCCTGGGCTCTGACTGGTAGAATGCTAGGAGCCCTGGTTGGTTCACAACTCTTATTTACACTAAGCCTAGGAACAGGAAGTTGTCCATAGAGCTGTGTTTCCCAAGCTTAAGACTGCTTCCCTTGCACTACTTCCTGACACTGATCTCCTGGTAACCTACCCACCTTGCCACCTGACTCCCAGTTTGCCCTCTGGCCTGTCTTGGATGCTGAAATCCTGATACCTGGCCTGACCTGACTCCAGACTCGAACTCTGACCACCACCTCAGACTGCTCACATCCCCAATCTTGACACTATGAAAGCATTTGCAAAATGTAAGAAACTGCTAACATCTGTAGATATTCTAGTTACTTAGGGTATGCCAATCCAAAACTACCAATTAGACAGTCCTGTGAGCAATCCATATGTCTTTGGACAGAGTTGGTCAACATTTTTCACAAGAAAACTAAGCATATTAACACCAACAGATTATTCTGTATGTCACTGGAAAAAAGACAATTTACTCTTGACAAATGGAGTAGAACTGTTTAATATATACCAGGTAGGACACTCACTAGCAACAAGTGCACAACAGAAGCAAGTTGTTAAGGTAGGGATACATTTCTGGTGCAAAAGGGATGTCAGTGCAATTGCTTTGGGGATGTAGCGAAGCACCCTGGCTCCCAGCCACGCCTGAGAGGGATGAGCCAGAACAGGTGCCTCAGTGGGCGGAGCCACTGCCACCTGTCCCCTCCCCCACCCCCAAGTCAAGGGGTGGGACAGGAAGTATAAAAGCTCGGCCTCAGCACTCAGTTAGCTGTAGACTGCCAGAGAGGACAGATGTTGGTGCCTGAGCTCCCACTGGGTCCAGCCTGCCCTGTGCCTGGTGGTGTGCTGGCCTGAGCTTCCCTGTACCTGGAGGAGTGGCCTGAGCTTCCCTCTGTCTGGTATCCTGAGGAACCCATGGTCTGGGACCTGCTGGATGATGCCGGTGAAGGACAGGTACCTAGAGAGGGGGAGATTGGAAGTGGCCTGGGGGAAGCTGACCCCAGTCTGGCTCCAGGGGGACCCTGAACCAATGTCAGTGTGTTGTGGCCAGGATCCCCACTGACTGCAGTGAACCCTTGCTGCTGCTAGGGCCCCGGGCTGGGATGCAGTGGAGTGGGAGGGTCTGCATCCCCCTGCCACCCTTCCAAGGGTGGCAGACTCCCCCTCCCCCTGGCCTGAGGAGGCCTCTTGTGCTGTTTATCTTGCTGTTCAGCCCCTGCTTGAGGGTCTGACCCTTACCTGGGTTTGTTGCCCTGCCCTGAGCCAGGGCTTGGGCTTTACAGACTGCTACTGTTCACTTGTTGCTCAGCCCTGCTGAAAGGTCTGAGCCTGAACTGCTTACTGCCGTGCCCTGACCCAGGGCCTGGACTCCTAGAGACCATTTGTTTGCTCAGCCCTTGCTGAAGGGCCTGAGCGCTGACTGCTTACTGCCCCGCCCTGCTTCAGGGCTGGGCTTATAGACTCCCTGCTTACCTGACCCCTGCTGAAGGGCCAGGACTCTGCCTTGTTTAGAGACTATTTGTTTGCTCAGCTCCTGCTGAGGGGTCTAAGCCCTGGATGGATTGCTGCTTGTAGCGAGGCACCCTGGCTCCCCGCTGTGCCTGAGAGGGACGAGCCCCAGCACTGGACCCTTACAGGGGACCTTAAACTTGCTATTATAAACTGAGCATTCCTGAGAGTTTCCCCCGGGGGTGGGGAAGGCAGAGAGAGCAAAGATTTAATTCTAAAAAGGTTGCAACAAACTAGAGATCTTGGTTGATATCCCTATTTCTCCCCCTTCTTTGCAGCCAGGCATTGTTAGTAACTCGCATACATGCATTAGCCTGCAGCATATATAAAGATGAAATGTAAACCATCTTTTCACACCACCTAGTGTTTGTGCTCTGTGCACTTTGAACATATGAGGAGGAGATCTAGCCCTCCAAGTCTCTCTCCCCCCCTCACCTCTTGCACTTGGTAATGCCATAAAAATCTCAAGTTTCTTATCCTCCGCCTCGTGAAACTCTTTTTTACCCAAAATAATTTGAACCCTGCACAAGCTGGTGACAGCATTTACCTCCAACTGGCAGCAGAAAAAAACAAGCTAAACCAAAACAAACCCATCCCAATCTTCACTTGGACATACAAAGCATTGGGATCTTAAATTAATCAGTGACAATGATTAAGTTCTAATTCCTGGAGTGAACAAATCCAACAACTTCATTTTGCTGCCTCTATTTTAACTAACCTAATCCAAAGAGATGCTATCAGTTCAACATGGAAATTCAGAATTTAAAATTTTTGTTAGTTAATATCCAAAAGTGAATGATAGATTTTTTTTACTCAGCTCTCTTCTTTTGAAAGTTATGCATTTAAAAATATCGGAAGATTATGTTTCAGAGAAATGTTTGCAACTGAAGTAATAGACCACACGTAGTTTGGTACATATTTAGAGCTTGGCAAATAATGTGTAATTAATAATGTAATTTAAGAGAACAGCTTCACTTTTTATATTAAAATTACATCCACAAGAGATTTCCTGAATTGTATTGTGTATTTGCTATTTTTAATGTATTATTTTTCTTTTTTAACTCTATGGATTGATCTCATACTGTTCATTGTAAATATTATTCCAGATTTAAAGTTTGTTATATAATTTCCATTGATTTGATGTATAAGCATCTGGATATTCATATTTAAAGAATTAAAATTTGGTTTGCACAGTACAGTTGCTTCTGAAAGTTGCTTTCTGTGTGCATTCCTATCAGGGAAAGAATGATTTCTCAAATATAAATGGAAAGGAAAAAATGCACATACAAATGTGAGTGAGTATTTCTGGATTATTATTTTTTTAACAGAGCTCAGCCTGTTCTAGTACTTAGAAAGTATTTGAAGTGCCTAGGTCTTATCCAATAGACCACACAAATTCCTTCAGAGTCCTTACCAACAGGCAAATATATACATTACTAATCTTTAGTATGTACCAAACTGTATATAATTTACACAGCCGATCACATAGACATTTATATTCAGCTGTCAGGTCTCATCTGGAGACAATCTGTAGAATCTTTAATTAGTTGGATTATTGACACAATAGGCTATAATTGCTGCATCATTCTTTTTTTATTTTTTGTGACTTTAATACTAGTGAATATCATTAGATTGAAAGCTGGAAATGTCAGTCGTCTTAGTACCCACAGCAGAGGTACAGCACATGTGGCTGGTTTCACTGACTTCCCAACACTGTCTCCCACCACAATACCAGCCTCTACTGACCACAAGTAATGGTGAAAGACTAGTTTAACCTTCGTAGTCAATTCAGTGTTGGTCTTTCTAATGAGCCTGACACAACAAAGATGTCAGTGTTGGTTGTAGCAGTACAGTGATGGGATTTGCATTTGGAACTGGACTGCAAGTCCCAAACTCATTTCATGTAGGCAACTGAACAGCCAGAAGATGGCGACACCTTTCCATTGCTATCAATTTGGGCAGGTTTTAAAATTGCATCTTGGAGTTAAGAAGCACTGTCCAATAACAGTCACCTGATCCATCTGGTCTTCCACAGCTCCTCCGTCTTTCATGTCAAGACCTCCTTGGTTATTTCTTAGCATGACAATTTTAGTATAAGACTTCTGGCCTGACATGAACAATTAACACCTGGAGGGAGGCCTCATTTCTTGGAGGATAGAATTAGGGAGGTAAACAGATCATTAGGTTGAAAAACACAGCATATCTGAGCCAGCTAAGATAAGATGGAGAACAGCCATGAAACCATTTACTAACTGTAAGCAGAGTCAGGATGAGCGCTACCCTGACATCTGGTAGTGAATTGTAGGGTGTGTGGAAAGTATCTTAAGAATTTCAAAGAGTGTGGAAAGATTTGCATTGGCATCCACCCCCCACTTAGGATAAGCCCACAGCAGACTGGGATGGTTATTTTAACAGCTCTGGGATCCCCATTTTCTTTGTTATTGGGGGCAGGAGGGAAAAAAAAAGTTTGTCACCCTGATTGTGTGTGTGAATGGGGAGCTGTGGGACTGCTTTGTGACAAAGATGACTCAACCTCAGTTGGGTGGTACTTGCTAAACATGGGACATGGGTTCCAAAACCCCATGAATTGAGAGAGGTTGGGGACTGGTGTGTGTACCTGATGGTATGGGCCCCTTTTGAGGGCCTGGAACACCAATTGCACATCCTCCTCTCTCCAATGTTAAAGAATAGAGCTAATTTTGATTCCATTAGGAGTCCATCTAGAGACGAGACTGCTGAGTTGAGTTCATGGTGAGATAATGGGGTGCACCAGCAGCAGAGTCTCCCCTCACTAAGAGCTGAGAGCACTGAGTGCTGTGTTAACTTGTGGGGGAGCCTGAAGACCTATTGTTAGTGGCTGGCAGAGCGGAGCAGTTTACAGCATGTGTGGAAAGCCATGAAAGTGGAGTGAGCGTTTTGAGTGGAGGTCATGGTGAAGGCTGCAGCAGAACTCCATGGAGAGGCAGAGCAATTGGCCTGCCCATGTAAGGTGCCCCTTAACATCCGGTGTGGACTCCCCCCTCCATGTGGCCCCCACCCAGGCTGGGGGGGGTAAACTCTGCAGATAAGCTCTGAATTCTGGGTGGCACTGAGCAGAGACTTTGGGTTGTTGGACTTTGGGGTAACTGGACTTAAGACCTAAGGGGAAAAGGACATTGCCAAATGTATTTGGAGGTGGGTTTTGTTTATGGTTTGTGTTATAACCCTGTTTGTGGTGTTTCTCCAATGGGATGCCGGATTGTTTCCTTCCTTTATTAAAAGGATTTTGCTACACTCAGACTCCGTGCTTGCAAGAGGGAAAGTATTGCCTCCTAGAGGCGCCCAGGAGGGTGTGGTATGTAAGTGTCCCAGGTCACTGGGTGGAGGCTCGAGCCGGTTATGCGTGGTGTTGTTAAAACGGAACCCCTGGATCCTGAACCCAGCCCTTGTTGCTGCCAACTCAGAGGGGCAGAAGGGTTACATAACAATGGAGAAAATAAATTAAGAATATAGAGGGGATGCAAAGATCAGGTTCTACATGAACAGCATATGGACAGAGCACGCTGTATAGGGATTTGTTCCTGCAAAGTAAACAAGCCAATCCCAAAATATGAGATGCACTGTGTAGTAAAAGCAATGTAATGTGTAAATTTATATTAAGGAAGAAGTTTTCTGTGTAACTTGGATGTAGGGTATGCCCTATACCCATCCCTGTGCTTGAGTCTGATCAACTCAGCATAGCTTTGCTGTGTGCCAAATAAAGGCACTTGAGTGACACAATCTGGAGTCAAACTGAGTTTTTTTTTTTGGATCCCAGAGAATTGCATAAGGTGTTCTCCCAGAACTGGACAAGGTCTTCTGGTTAAGACAGAAGAAAAGGTCTCACGCAATTTCAACAACTTTTTGATTTGATAGATGGAATGTAAGAAATGTGCAACCTTTTGGAACAACTACTGTGTGTCATGCCAATAAGGCTGCCATGCATACACACTGTATTAAATTTTTGATGAAAATTATTTTTGCACAGCAGATGCTTTTCTAGATGAAATAACTCAGTTGGTTTAATACTAGCCCAACTCCCTCAAGGCAGTAGTGCACATTATTGACTAATGACTTTAAATATTTCATTTAAAAACCCCATAAAAACAAAGCTGGTTTTTGGGTCTCGTGAACACTGGGACCTTCTAAATTTTTATTTTTATAGATTTCTGCTGTGTACATTAAAAATAACCAAGCTATTTTTTTCCCATTCAATTTTTATGCAATTGCTTCCAAGATGAAAACTTATTTAGAGTTCTTCTTATGAATGAAAAGAGAAAATCCTGAAATTACATAAGATTAGAATGGAAAGCCACATACAACTTTAAGAATAAGGGTACCACTACAATTGCACTATACTGGTCATTTAAGTCATTATCCTTTAAACTATTAATCTCACACTGCTGATAAAAGTGATCAAATTAGTATAATTAGGTCTTTTCTCTGCTTCTGATAGGCAAAAAAGAAAAGAAAAAATAAATCAAATAACAAATACATCAACATTGAAAAATTCCATTTACCCACTTACCCAGAATGAGTAATCTTTTCATGGGTGAGTCCAATACCCAGATTTCCTCAAGACAAGTAACAGTCAACTAGATTTTTTTTCCCCTGAACTTCTACATTTTCATGATAGTTTTAGATGGTCCCATACCAGAACCCAAGAACCAACTTATAGGTTGGATTAAAACCATATAAAGGACACTTTCCACTTCTATGATTTCTGTTCAGTTCCAGTATGAGTAGGTGCATTACAGCCACTCAGGTTGAACTGTGTATGTTTGGGGTAGAGAGGCAGGGCTGGCTATTGGCCCCCTGAAACCTCCGGTATATTAGGAAGAATGGCTTCCTGGTTGACTCTCCACTTAAGAGTGACTGTGGTGTGTGGCAAGCAGTGACTCTTGAAAAGGCTAGGAGGGATGTAGCTACCTGTGGATTTCTGCTTATGAACAAAGAGAAACTGCTGAGCTTCAGTTCATCTGCAAGTTTGACACCATCAGCTCTGGACTAAACAAAGACTGTGAATGGCTTGCCAATTACAGAACCAGTTTCTCCTCCCTTGGTTTTCACACCTCTACTGCTAGAACAGGGCCCCATCCTCCCTGATTGAACTAACCTCGTTATCTCTAGCTTGCTTGCTAGCATATATATACCTACCCCTGGAAATTTCCACTACCTGCGTCTGACGAAGTGGGTATTCACCCACGAAAGCTCACGCTCCAAAACGTCTGTTAGTCTATAAGGTGCCACAGGATTCTCTACTGCTTCTGCTTATGAACAGTGGATGAAAGCTTCAGATTGAGAATGTTGATGTAAATTGATGTAGCTGAAGGATCAGGCAGAATGGGCAAACATATATGAGACTAGTTGTTCTCACAAGATTTCTTCCCCTTTGCTTCATATGCCAGATGTGATATGGGATCAAAGGCTGTTGGGTTCAGCCAAAAACCCAAACCCTGAATTCTAACCTTGGTCATATCCACATCCAGACACCACCCATGAATCCATGATATTTTTGATATCAGTACAACTTTCTTCATTTTCATGCTGGTCGCGGGCACTTTTGCTCTGTTTGGATAGATAACTCCTTGATTAGGAACATTTACTACTTGACTTTTTGAAGAATTTAATAGGTAGCAGCAGTTATTGTATTAGGTTTCACATATAAAAGAAGGCTCCTGAGTTGTGAGGTATGAATAATCATACAGTTAGTCAGACCAATTATGTAGTGCTGGAGGCAATATTAACTATGTATTTGTATATATCTAACTGGAGAGCTCTTATCAAAAAGTACTTTACTGAATCTGAAAAGGTTAGGGAATTTTGGGGGCATTATCACATACAGCTTCTTTATCTTGCCTTAGGTTGTTTCATTCACGTCCATAAAGGAGAAAGAAGCAATGAAAGGAAATAATTACAGTGCCCCTGCTAGTTTACAATATTGTGTATTTGATTGATCTAGCCTTTTTACTTTTATTCACGGTAGAAATCTTATCCAAGTGCTGATAATGGTCTCTGTGTTACAGATGTTGCCCTATCTGCCTAGGTTGCATTTTTCATATCTTTTTTTTCCCATCTGTGAAGTTTATGAAGAATTAGAGTCCTCCTAGAATCAGAATGTCAGCATCTCCTCCTTCCTAGATAAGTCTAGTTTTTTTTTATTATGAGCATGCACTCAAGTGGAAACCTCATATTGGACCAGGTCAATAGGCCTGCTTAATGATTAGAGGATCTGCTCTATTATTTCTATCAGGTTTTTATTAAACAACCTTATTTAATATAAGAATATTGGAATCATTTTTTTTAAATAAAATGTTGTCCATTTTCTGGGAGCCTTGAATGGTTTAGTGAATTGGCAATGAAATACTAGGTTTTTCAACTCTAATTTACAGGCTTGAATCCAGTACAAGTCAGTTGTGATCAAAAGATGTTAACATGTCTGTTTGGTGATGTTTGCCCAGTTTCTAGGGAATCAAGGCTGGGATTTTCAATGGGGTCCGTGAGAGTTAGGTGCCTGAATTCTATTGGATTTCAGTGGAAGTAGTGCATCTAATTTCCTTAGGGTCTCTTAAATATCCCAGCCCAATTGTCTACCTCACAAAATATTTTTTTAAAAGGGCATGGAGAAGGTAGATCATGTGGTCCTAATACAAAGTCTCATGATACATGAATAAGAGGTCAGCTGATGAATTTGAAAGCTAATACATTTTAAAGTGATACAAGGGAATACATTTTTGTATAGTGCACTATTGACCCGTGGAACTCAACTACCACAAGACATCACTGAGGCCAAGAGCTTAGAGTCAGAAAAGGATTTGATATTGAGGGCAAGATTTCTAGCTGTGTTCTGATCTTTTTTGCTTCCACAGTGGTGCCATGGGTTAGAAAGCAGCTGATCTGGCCTGCTCGGAATTCTCCAGGAGTGGAGAATCTCTCAGCAGGCACGGAGTGTGGATTGAGTATGGCTATGTTTAGTTTGCATGTGTTCTCTTACAGATTGTGAAGAGCTGGTGTAATTTAGAGCAGACTCTAGGTTGCTGTAACCAAAGCAGATGCTCCAGATGGCACAGGAGTTGAGGGCTGGGAGAGACTCGTAAAATCTCCATGTCTGGCTTCAATACACAGAAGAAGGAAAAACAGCTAAATGGAGATACAGTAAGGGATAAAGCAGGCCAATGGGGGCTGCGGGAAGTGGTGTGGGCAGAGGAATGTGCTGGCCACCACTTCCTGCATCCACCATTGGCCTGGGATGGCGAACTGCGGGCAGTGGTAGCGGTGACTGGCAAAACCTGCAGAAGTGGCAGGTAAACACACCAGCCCGGTGCTTACCCTGGCGAACCGCATGCCAAAGGTTGCCAATCCCCGGGATAAAGAAACACCACAAAGTAAAAGTATGGGCAGCAAAGAGATATGACATACAAATATTGATCGTAGTAGCAGTCAGGTAGGCGTTACATTTAGTGAAAGGGCTATACCTAATCTGGCTAGAAAAACTGGTTGAAGTCCAAGGGAAACAACTGAAATGCTTATACACGAATGCAATGAATCTGGGCAATAAAATGGAGGAATTGGAACTACTGGTGCACAAGGTCAAACTGGATATCACAGCGATTACAGAAATAGTGGAATTGTATTTATGATTTGAATACAGGAATTGAAGGGAGATAGGAGAACTAGGAATAAAGGTAAATGTGGTGGGGTACCATTGTACATTAACAAAGCAGTAAGTTGTAAATAAATATGAAGTGATAATATGGACAAAACAATCTGTAGGTGAGGATTGTAAAAGAGGTTCTATTTAGATAGTATTAGAGATCCGCTATAGACCCCAGGGTCAGACTTGTATATGCATGGAGATCTCTTTAATATGATTAGAAAGATAACTACTATTGGGAAATGGGTCATAATGGGAGACGTTTAACTTCCCAGATATAGATTAGAGTATAAATGTTCCTAATCCTGTTTGGGACCAGTTATTCCTGGGTGTGATTGACAGTTTTCTTCGTCAAATTGTCATTGAACCAACAAGAGGTGATATAATTTTAGACTTGCTTTTGGTAAGTAATGAGGACATCACAGAAGAGCTGATCATAGGAAATAACCTCAGACCAAGTGATTGTGAGCTGATTCAGTTTAAATTAAATGGAAGAATAATCAAAACCAGGTTGTCAACTGTGCTTTTTATTTTAAAAGGGGAGACTTTTTGGACAACTAAGAGACCTAGTTAAACAGATTGACTGGACTTCGCTCAAGGACTTAAATTGGAGGAAACTTGGCATTTCTTCAAGTCAACTATATTAAAAGTTACAGGGCTGGTGCAAGGATGTTTTGCGCCCTAGGCAAAACTTCCACCTTGCGCTCCCACCCCCGCTCCTCTGCCCTGAGGCGCCACCCCCCACGGCAGCTCCCCTCCCTCCGCCCTGAGGTGCCCCCTTGTGGCAGCTCCCCACCCCCCAGCGTCTGCCCTGAGGCACACCCCACCCGCAGCTTACTGCCCGCGCCTCCCAGAGTGACGAACAATGAGACGATGAGAAATGGTTGCATGCAGGCTCACCTCACAGTATGGATTCTCAGGGAGATCCTCTGTGTTGTTGTTGGACGTCCACTCTAAATTGGGCTTTGCTTTGCCACAGCTACTGTTTGTTTGTGCAAGCTCTTGCCAGAATTTCTGCCTTTGAGCCTTCCATCGGTGATGATTGCCCCCCAAATTCCATCAAACTGTTTCCACTGTGCTCCAGCTCTTGTCCATGACAGTGATATGTGACTGATGCCCTAATCACATTTTGTTTGTCATCAGCTTGGTTTTCTCTGCACAAATTTCATGCCATTTTTGCAGTGGTTTCATCAGATCGTTCACAAGGTTGGCAAGTTCATGCTTCACTGCTGCCAGGCCGTCAAGTAATCAGTGAACCGGAAGAATTTGAGATTGTTCTCCCCACAATGCTGACGTGCATATATGACTCTGGGGCATCAGTAATTATCACTCCAAGTAGAACGTTGAACAGGTGTGGGCAATAGAAGCAGCCTTGCGACTCCAGTAAGTGGTGCAAAACCATTCTTCTATTGGTGCATTGATGAGAACTGCAACTGCTGGCCTTGGCAATGGTTGTTTAATGGTAGAATAAGCTTAGCAACGCAACAATGTACTTCTTCATGGTGCCCAGAGAGCTCAGAGAGAATGGTAAAAAACCCCCTCTGAACCTTAGAGCCAAAAGATGGGTACTACCAGCATGAATCCCCCTAAGCTTAATTACCAGCTTAGATCTTGGTAGTGCTGCCACCCGACCAGACTTGGAGTGCCTGGTACAGCTCTGGTCCCCCAAAACTTCCCTGGGACCCCCAAGACCCAGACCCTGGACTTAACACAAGGAAAATAAACCGCTTTCCCTCACCGCGTGCCTTCCTCCCGGCTTTCCCTCCCTGGGTTACCGCTGGAAAATCACTGGATTCCAACTCCTTGAAACTTAAACAGGGAGGAATGTCCTTCCCGCCTTCCCTTTTCCTCACGCCAGAGGTATATACAGATTCAAGTCAGTGAAATCTAAACAAAGAGGAAATTTTACCTTTCCCCCACTCCTCTCTCGTCCCTTCTCCCACCATCCCTGGTGGTACAGACTCCATTTCTTAAGGCCTTTACCAAGGGGAAAAAAACCAATCAGTTTTTTAAAGAGAAAAACTTTAATTTAAAAAGAAAGAGAGTAAAGATATCACTGTAAATTCAGATGAATATTACAGGGTCTTTCAGTCTTATAGAAACTAGAGAGAAGCCCCCCAGCAGAAATACAATTTAAAATACTTCCAGCCAAATACACATTAAAACTCTACCAGCCAATCACATTTGCAAATAAGAAAACAATCAAAAAGACTAAACCGCCTTCTATTTTGTACTTCTAAATTGAACAGAAGAGTAGAGAGCCTGTAGGTACGTGTTGGTCACTCTCAGAACCCAGAGAGAAACAACAGACAAAGAAAAACACACAAAACAAAGACTTTCCCTCCACCCGAGATTTTTGAAAGTACTTGTCCTGATTGGTCCTCTGGTCAGGTGTTCCAGGTTCACTGTTTGTAAACCCCTTACAGGTAAAAAAGACATTAAACATCTTAATCTATCTGTTTATGACGTGCCGATGCTGCTGTCAAATGCCTTCTGAGTCGGCAAAGAAGGGGTAAAATGTCCTGCTGGTGTCCCTGCGTTCAGCTTCAGCATGAAAGCAGCTGTTCTTGCAGTGATGACATTCTTTCTGTGGCTCAATGCTGTTCAATATATTCACAACATCATTTGCTGGGATGGTTTAATTAAGCTATGGTCCGAAAATTTGACAGTCAAGTGCAGGTTTGCCTTTCTTTGGAAAGAGTGAATGATTAGTGACTGTGTCCACATGGAGGGCCACTATCCCGGTCTGCCAGATCTTGAGCAGACTTCGTTTGAGTACATCAATTATATTTCGCATCAAATTCATCAGTTTCAGCTGGGATGTTGTCAATATCTGTAGCCTTTCTGTTTGAAGTGATTTTCACTGCTGTCTCCACTTCTTCAAGCAGTATTGGAAAGTCATCCACCTCTGTTAAATTTTCACTGTCTAGGACCTAGGGTCTCCATTTAGCGGTGGTTTGTATAGATCAGAGCAGTAGTTTGTCCGCCTATTGATGATCGTTCCTTTCTTCTGTAAGACCTGTTCCGCTTCTTTGTCTGAAATTGTTAGCTTGTCCATCCTTCCTTTGTCAGATCTTTTACAACCTGGAAGGGCTCATTTGCTATTTTTTATTATTGATACAACTCTTCAATTTTTAGAGATTGTTTTTCAAATCTTCTCCTGGCCACCTTCGTGCCTTCTTGAGTTTCTACCAATACTCGCATTTAACAACCCTCAGTGGCAGTTCTTGTGTTCTCTCCTTGAGTTCTTCCTAACGTCAACCATGTTGTAGTATTTCAATTGG